>NC_074678.1:9918792-10166767 GCF_029448725.1 Salvelinus fontinalis
GCCTGGATTAGTAAAATAATCAAACAAGAGAAGAGCAGGGAAGGTCTGAGCCTGGATTAGTAAAATAATCAAACAAGAGAAGAGCAGGGAAGGTCTGAGCCTGGATTAGTAAAATAATCAAACAAGAGAAGAGCAGGGACGGTCTGAGCCTGGATTAGTAAAATAATCAAACAAGAGAAGAGCAGGGACGGTCTGAGCCTGAATTAGTAAAATAATCAAACAAGAGAAGAGCGGGGAAGGTCTGAGCCTGGATTAGTAAAATAATCAAACAAGAGAAGAGCGGGGAAGGTCTGAGCCTGGATTAGTAAAATAATCAAACAAGAGAAGAGCAGGGAAGGTCTGAGCCTGGATTAGTAAAATAATCAAACAAGAGAAGAGCAGGGGGGTTCTGCCAGTACTGATAGTGTGATTATAGCTCTCTCAGAGACAGGCAGCATACCAAATGACACCCTATTCCCGATATAGTGCACTACTTTTTAATTAGAGACCCTATGGGCCCTGGTCAAAAGTAGTGCACAAAAGGGGATTAGGGTGCAATTTGGGACGCAATCTCCATACTCCTTTTCTCCCATTCTTCACAGTCGGAATAAAGTCCTATACTCAGACATGTCGATGGAGCACACCGAACAAGTTTAAACAGGATAATAGTTCAAGTTCTTTATTTAAACCAGAGAGTCCCACAGAGATAAACAACCTCTCAAGGGAGACCTGGTTCATGGGGTTAGATTCTGAAGCACAGTCAGGTCAGGGCTGAGAGAGGGACGGGAGACGGGAGACGGGAGACGGGGGGGGGGCTGGAGAGAATGAGAATGAGAGAGAGAGAGACGGGGGTAGTGGAGAGAATGAGAGCGAGAGAGAGAGAGAGAGAGAGAGAGAGAGAGAGAGAGACAGGGGAGAGAGAGAGAGACGGGGGTAGTGGAGAGAATGAGAGAGAGAGAGAGAGAGAGAGAGAGAGAGAGAGAGAGAGAGAGAGAGAGAGAGAGAGAGAGAGAGAGAGAGAGAGAGAGAGAGAGAGAGAGAAAAAGAAAGAGAGAGAGAGAGAGAGAGAGAGAGAGAGAGAGAGAGAGAGAATGAGAGAGAGAGAGAGAGAGAGAGAGAGAGAGACAGGGGAGAGAGAGAGAGAGACGGGGGTAGTGGAGAGAATGAGAGAGAGAGAGACAGGGGAGAGAGAGATGGGGGTAGTGGAGAGAATGAGAGAGAGAGAAATGGGGGGGAGAGAATGAGAGAGAGAGAGATACGGGGGGTAGTGGAGAGAATGAGAGAGAGAGAGAGAGAAGGGGGGAGAGAATGAGAGAGAGAGAGATACGGGGGGTAGTGGAGAGAATGAGAGAGAGAGAGAAGGGGGGAGAGAATGAGAGAGAGAAACGGATTAAGGGAAAGAAGAGCAGTAGTGGAAATAGTATTCAATTGTCATATTTGAGTAAAAGTATAGATACCTTAATAGAAAATGACAACTAAAAGTATTAATCACTCAGTAAAATACTACTTGAGTAAAAGTCCAGAAGTATTTTGTTTTAAATATATTTACGTATTGCTAATATATGTTATGTTGTCATGAAGGATCGGGAGACAGACGCAGGAATGCGTAATAGTTTTTTTTATTAAGCCGAAACACAAACAGAAACACAGGGTAGAAACCCAAACAGAAACACAGGGTAGAAACCCAAACAGAACCACAGGGTAGAAACCCAAACAGAAACACAGGGTAGAAACCCAAACAGAACCACGGGGTAGAAACCCAAACAGAAACACAGGGTAGAAACCCAAACAGAAACACAGGGTAGAAACCCAAACAGAACCACGGGGTAGAAACCCAAACAGAACCACGGGGTAGAAACCCAAACAGAACCACAGGGTAGAAACCCAAACAGAACCACAGGGTAGAAACCCAAACAGAAACACGGGGTAGAAACCCAAACAGAACCACGGGGTAGAAACCCAAACAGAACCACGGGGTAGAAACCCAAACAGAAACACAGGGTAGAAACCCAAACAGAACCACGGGGTAGAAACCCAAACAGAAACACAGGGTAGAAACCCAAACAGAACCACGGGGTAGAAACCCAAACAGAACCACGGGGTAGAAACCCAAACAGAAACACAGGGTAGAAACCCAAACAGAAACACAGGGTAGAAACCCAAACAGAACCACGGGGTAGAAACCCAAACAGAAACACAGGGTAGAAACCCAAACAGAAACACAGGGTAGAAACCCAAACAGAACCACGGGGTAGAAACCCAAACAGAACCACGGGGTAGAAACCCAAACAGAAACACAGGGTAGAAACCCAAACAGAAACACAGGGTAGAAACCCAAACAGAACCACGGGGTAGAAACCCAAACAGAAACACAGGGTAGGAATCCAAACAGAAACACGGGGTAGAAACCCAAACAGAACCACAGGCTAGAAACCCAAACAAAACCACAGGGTAGAAACCCAAACAGAAACACGGGGTAGAAACCCAAACAGAACCACGGGGTAGAAACCCAAACAGAACCACGGGGTAGAAACCCAAACAGAAACACAGGGTAGGAACCCAAACAGAAACACGGGGTAGAAACCCAAACAGAAACACAGGGTAGAAACCCAAACAGAAACACAGGGTAGAAACCCAAACAGAAACACAGGGTAGAAACCCAAACAGAACCACGGGGTAGAAACCCAAACAGAACCACGGGGTAGAAACCCAAACAGAACCACGGGGTAGAAACCCAAACAGAAACACGGGGTAGAAACCCAAACAGAAACACAGGGTAGAAACCCAAACAGAAACACAGGGTAGAAACCCAAACAGAAACACAGGGTAGAAACCCAAACAAAAGAGCGAGGAGTACCTCGAAATAAATAACACACGTGCACAATAATTAACACACGGGACGAGACCCGTAGTCATCTGCGCAATCCACAATGGCACGAAAGCCCAAAACCCACAGCACAGGTACTCACACAGCACAGGTACTCACACAGCACAGGTACTCACACAGCACAGGTACTCACACAGCACAGGTACTCACACAGCACAGGTACTCACACAGCACAGGTACTCACACGCACCAACGGACATAGTTACAATAATCGACAGACAAGGAAAACCAAAGGGCACACTTATACAAGTACTAATCAGTGGGAATAAGGGCCAGGTGTGTGTGTGTGATGAAAGTTCCAGAAGGATCTGTGACAATACATACTTAAAAGTATAAATAATTTCAAATTCCTTATATTACAGATAGCCAGGGGCACAGTCCAACACTTTACATATGAAGATCAGAGGCAGTTGGGGATGACGAGGGATGTTCTCTTGATAAGTGTGTGAATTGGCCCATTTTCCTGTCTTTCTAAGAACTAAAATGTGATGAGTACTTTTATATGTTAGGGGAAAATGTATGGAGTAAAAAGTACATTATTTTCTTTAGGAATGTAGTGAAGTAAAAGTAAAGTTGTGAAAAATATAAATAGTAAAGTACACATACCACTAAAAACTAGTTAAGTACTTTAACACCACTGAATGGAAAGAGGGACTGAGGGAAAGAACAGAGAGAGAAGAACAGAGGAGGGAGGAGAGAGAGATAATGACAGAGGAGGGAGGAGAAAGAGAGAATGACAGAGGAGAGAGGAGAGAGAGAGAATGACAGAGGGGGGGGAGGAGAGAGAGAATGACAGAGGAGGGAGGAGAGAGAGAGAGGACAGAGGAGGGAGGAGAGAGAGAAGGACATAGGAGGGAGGAGAGAGAGAGAATGACAGAGGGGAGAGGAGAGAGAGAGAAGGACATAGGAGGGAGGAGAGAGAGAGAATGAAAGAGGGGGGAGGAGAGAGAGAATGACAGAGGGGGGGGAGAGAGAGAGAATGACAGAGGAGGGAGGAGAGAGAGAGAATGAAAGAGGGGGGAGGAGAGAGAGAATGACAGAGGGGGGAGGAGAGAGAGAATGACAGAGGAGGGAGGAGAGAGAGGGAATGACAGAGGGGGGGTGACAGAGGAGGGAGGAGAGAGAGAGAAGGACAGAGGGGGGAGGAGAGAGAGGGAATGACAGAGGAGGGAGGAGAGAGAAAGAATGACAGAGGGGGGAGGAGAGAGAGAGAATGACAGAGGAGAGAGGAGAGAGAGAGAAGGACATAGGAGGGAGGAGAGAGAGAGAATGAAAGAGGGGGGGAGAGAGAGAATGACAGAGGGGGGAGGAGAGAGAGAGAATGACAGAGGGGGGAGGAGAGAGAGAGAATGACAGAGGAGGGAGGAGAGAGAGAGAATGAAAGAGGGGGGAGGAGAGAGAGAGAATGAAAGAGGGGGGAGGAGAGAGAATGAAAGAGGGGGGAGGAGAGAGAGAGAAGGACAGAGGAGGGAGGAGAGAGAGGGAATGACAGAGGGGGGGATGACAGAGGAGGGAGGAGAGAGAGAGAGGACAGAGGAGGGAGCAGAGAGAGAGAAGGACAGAGGAGGGAGGAGAGAGAGAGAATGACAGAGGAGGGAGCAGAGAGATGGAATGACAGGGGAGGAAGGAGAGAGAGAGAATGAAAGAGGAGAGAGGAGAGAGAGAGAAGGACAGAGGGAGGAGAGAGAGGGAATGACAGAGGGGGGGGGGGTGACAGAGGAGGGAGGAGAGAGAGAGAGGACAGAGGAGGGAGGAGAGAGAGAGAATGACAGAGGAGGGAGGAGAGAGAGAGAATGACAGAGGAGGGAGGAGAGAGAGAGAGAATGACAGGGGAGGGAGGAGAGAGAGAGAATGAAAGAGGAGAGAGGAGAGAGAGAGAATGACAGAGGAGGGAGGAGAGAGAGAGAATGACAAAGGGAGGAGGAGGAGAGAGAGAATGACAAAGTGGGAGAAAAGTGAGAAAGTGAGAGAGAAAGAAAGAGCGAATGAGTGAAGGAGAGAGAGAGAAGGAGCGAATGAGGTAAGGAGAGAGAGAAAGAAGGAGGGACTGCAGGATGAGAGAGAGCAACGTCCAACAAGGTGACCGTGAGGTTACTATTCCACTGTCCAAGTATGGTGTGGAATCTACCAGCCCAACCCACACAACCCTGGAATCAACCAGCCCAACCCTGAAATCAACCAGCCCAACCCTGGTATCAACCAGCCCAACCCTGGTATCAACCAGCCCAACCCTGGTATCAACCAGCCCAACCCTGAAATCAACCAGCCCAACCCTGGTATCAACCAGCCCAACCCTGGTATCAACCAGCCCAACCCTGGTATCAACCTGAACCCCCTTCTTCTCAACCCCTCCCTCACCCCCACTCCTCACCCCTCCCTCACCCCCACTCCCCACCCCTCCCTCACCTTCCCTCACCCCCAATCCTCACCCCTCCCTCACCCTCCCTCACACCCCAATCCCCACCTCTCCCTCACCCCCCAATCCCCACCTCTCCCTCACCTCCACTCCTCACCCCCACTCCTCACCCCTTTTCTATTGGCCGGTGTCTGTAGTCCTTCCATACACCTGGTGGCGTCGCCTTACCGACGGCTGTAAAGGTTCTGAAGGACTCTGCCGGTTGCCAACGTCAACGGTAGCCTGCGCTAAATGGCTCTCTACTAATCGTTAAAACTCCTCCAACTGACCTAGCAGCACCACCCTCTCTGGCCTGCAATGCCAACCCAAACAAGCAGTACCACCCTCTCTGGCCTGCGATGCCAACCCAAACAAGCAGTACCACCCTCTCTGGCCTGCGATGCCAACCCAAACAAGCAGTACCAGCCTACAGTCTGGAGCTCAGGGCTATCCATCTATCTAGTCACAGTACTATCATATATCTAGTCACAGTACTATCATATATCTAGTCACAGTACTATCCATCTATTTAGTCACAGTACTATCATATATTTAGTCACAGTACAATCATATATCTAGTCACAGTACTATCATATATCTAGTCACAGTACAATCATATATCTAGTCACAGTACTATCCATCTATCTAGTCACAGTACTATCATATATTTAGTCACAGTGCTATCCATCTATTTAGTCACAGTACTATCATATATTTAGTCACAGTGCTATCCATCTATTTAGTCACAGTACTATCATATATATAGTCACAGTGCTATCCATCTATCTAGTCACAGTACTATCATATATAGTCACAGTACTATCCATCTATCTAGTCACAGTACTATCATATATCTAGTCACAGTACTATCCATCTATTTAGTCACAGTACTATCATATATCTAGTCACAGTACTATTCATCTATCTAGTCACAGTACTATCATATATAGTCACAGTACTATCCATCTATCTAGTCACAGTACTATCCATCTATTTAGTCACAGTACTATCATATATAGTCACAGTACTATCATATATAGTCACAGTGCTATCCATCTATCTAGTCACAGTACTATCCATCTATCTAGTCACAGTACTATCATATATATAGTCACAGTACTATCCATCTATTTAGTCACAGTACTATCATCTATAGTCACCGTACTATCATATAGAGTCACAGTACTATCATATATAGTCACAGTACTATCCACCAACCACTGACACAACACAACCACAGACACATCACAACCACCAACCACAGACACATCACAACCACCAACCACAGACACACAGATGACCTGGAGATGACCACATGAACATATCAAAGACAGAACCACAGACACCCATCACAACCACCAACCACATACAGCTGCTCTGACAGGGCCTGGAATTGCTTACTGACCCAGGGACAACAGACACATCAAAGACATAGATATCACATCCACAGACAGGGTCTGCTAGGGACAACAAACACATCACATACACAGATATCACATCCACAGACAATATCTGCTCACTGACCTAGGGACAACAGACACATCACAACCTAATGACACATCACAACACACTCTCATTCATGGTAACAATGTTCCCAAAGTGATTGTGGTTCAGGCAACATCTGCACTGAGCTAAAGGCTAGAGCTGCCGCTTTCAAGGAACTTATAAGAAATCCTGTTACGACGAGTCATCAAACAGGCAAAGCGTCAATACAGGACTAAGATCGAATCCTACTAAGCCGGCTCTGATGCTGCTCGACAGATGTGGCAGGGCTTGCAAACTGTCACAGATGACTCAGGGAAACCCAGCGGTGAGCTGCCCAGTGGTACTCGAGCCTACCAGACAAGCTAAATGCTTTCCGTGCTCGCTTCAAGACACTGAGCCGTGCATGAGAGCACCAGCATTTCCCCCGGAAGACTCTGTGATGTCGCTTTCCGTAGCCGATATGAGTAAGACCTTTAAACAGGTTAAACGTTTGTAAGGCCGCAGGGTCAGACGAAATACCAGGAAGCATACTCAGAGCATGAACTGACCAGCTGGCAGGTGTCTTCCGCTGACATTTTAAACCTATCCCTGATCCTGGTCTGTAATAGCAACTTGTTTCAAGCAGACCACCATAGACCATCATTAGAGGACGGCGGTAGGACTGATCACTGATGACGATGAGGCAGTTATTACAGTACATTCAAAATGTATTCAGACTTCACTATTTCCACATATCGTTACACTACGTTACTACTGCCTTTTTCTAAAAAGGATTAAAGAAAACCTTTTCCTCATCAATCTAAACACAATACCCCATAATGAAAAAGCAAATGTATTAAAAATAAATTAGAAATAGCTTATTTATATAAGTAGTCAGACCCTTTGCTATGAGACTCGAAATGGAGCTCAGGTGCATCCTGTTTTCATTGATCATTCTTGAGATGTTTCTACAACTTGATTGGAGTCCACCTGTGGTAAATTCAATTGATTGGACATGATTTGGAAAGGCACACACCTGTCTATAGAAGGTCCCACAGTTGATAGTGCATGTCAGAGCAAAAACCAAGCCATGAGGTCAAAGGAATTGTCCATAGAGATCCGAGACAGGATTGTGTCGAGGCACAGATCTGGGGAAGAGTACTAAAAAATGTCTGCGGCATTGAAGGTCCCCAAGAACACAGTGGCCTCCAGCATTCTTAAATGGAAGAAGTTTGGAACTACCAAGACTCTTCCTAGAGCTGGCCGCCCGACCAAACTGAGCAATCGGGGGAGAAGGGCCTTGGTCAGGGAGGTGACCAAGAACCCGATTGCCACTCTGACAGAGATGGGAGAACCTTCCAGAAGGACAACCATCCCTGCAGCACTCCACCAATCAGGCCAATTTGGTAGAGTGTCCAGACGTATGCCACTCCTCAGTAAAAGGCACATGACAGCCCACTTGGAGTTTGCCAAATGGCACCTAAAGGACTCTGACCATGAGAAACAAGAATCTCTGGTCTGATGAAAGCAAGATTGAACACTTTGGCCTGAATACCAATAGTCACGTCCGGAGGAAACCTGGCACCTTCCCTACGGTGAAGCTTGGTGGTGACAGCATCATGCTGTGGGGATGTTTTTCAGTGGCAGGGACTGGGAGACTAGTCGGGATCGAGGGGAAGGTGAACAGAGCGTTCCTTGAAGAAAACCTGCTCCAGAGCACTCAGGTCCTCAGACTGGAGCAAAGGTTCACCTTCCAACAGAACAACGACCCAAAGCACACAGCCAAGACAACGCAGGAGTGGCTTCGGGACAAATCTCTGAATGACCTTGAGTGGCCCAGCCAGAGCCCGGACTTGAACCCGATCGAAGATCTCTGGAGAGACCTGAAAATAGCTGTACAGCGATGCTCCCCATTCAACCTAACAGAGCTTGAGAGGATCTGCAGAGAAGAATGGGAGAAACTCCCCAAATTCATGTGTGCCAAGCTTGTAGCATCATACCCAAGAAAACTCGAGGGTCTAACCGCTGCCAAAGGTGCTTCAACAAAGTACTGAGTAAAGGGTCTGAATACTTATGTAAATATGATATTTCAGTTTACATTTTTTTATACATTTTCAAACATTTCCAACACCTGTTTTTCCTTTGTCATTATGGGGTATTGTGATGCCATTATGGTGTATTGTGATGTCATTGTGGTGTATTGTGTATAAATTGATGAGGGGAAAAACTATTTAATCCATTTTAACGTAACAAAATGTGGAAAAAGTCAAGGGGCCAGAATACATACGAATGTACTGTAGGAGGAGGTCAGAGACCTGGCAGTGTAATGCCAGGACCACAACCTCTCCCTCAATGTCAACAAGACAAAGGAGCTGATCAGGGACTACAGGAAACAGAGGGGTAATCTCGTCCCCATCCACATCGATGGGGTTGTAGTGGAGCGGGTCGAGAGCTTCAAGTTCCTCGGTGTCCACACACATCCACACAGTTGTGTACGACAGCGAAAAGATTTTGAATGGGCCCTCTGAACCTCAAAAAGTTATACAGCTGAACCATTGAGAGTGTCTTGACTGGCTATATAAGCGCTTTGTATAACAACTGCAAGGCACCCGACCTCAAGGCGCTATAGAGGGTAGTGAGTACGACCCAGTACATGACTGGGGCTAAGCTCCCTGCCATCCAGAACCTCTATAACTATTCTCTCTACTACCACATGGCAAATGGTACCAGTCCAGAACCAATAGGACCCAAACAGCTGCTACCCCCAAGCAATGTTATTACCTGGTACTTCCTGTATATAGCCATGTTATTACCTGGTACTTCCTGTATATAGCCATGTTATTACCTGGTACTTCCTGTATATAGCCATGTTATTACCTGGTACTTCCTGTATATAGCCATGTTATTACCTGGTACTTCCTGTATATAGCCATGTTATTACCTGGTACTTCCTGTATATAGCCATGTTATTACCTGGTACTTCCTGTATATAGCCATGTTATTACCTGGTACTTCCTGTATATAGCCATGTTATTACCTGGTACTTCCTGTATATAGCCATGTTATTAGCAGCTACTTCCTGTATATAGCCTTGTTATTACCTGGTACTTCCTGTATATAGCCATGTTATTACCTGGTACTTCCTGTATATAGCCATGTTATTACCTGGTACTTCCTGTATATAGCCATGTTATTACCTGGTACTTCCTGTATATAGCCATGTTATTACCTGGTACTTCCTGTATATAGCCATGTTATTACCTGGTACTTCCTGTATATAGCCATGTTATTACCTGGTACTTCCTGTATATAGCCATGTTATTACCTGGTACTTCCTGTATATAGCCATGTTATTACCTGGTACTTCCTGTATATAGCCATGTTATTACCTGGTACTTCCTGTATATAGCCATGTTATTACCTGGTACTTCCTGTATATAGCCATGTTATTACCTGGTACTTCCTGTATATAGCCATGTTATTACCTGGTACTTCCTGTATATAGCCATGTTATTACCTGGTACTTCCTGTATATAGCCATGTTATTACCTGGTACTTCCTGTATATAGCCATGTTATTACCTGGTACTTCCTGTATATAGCCATGTTATTACCTGGTACTTCCTGTATATAGCCATGTTATTACCTGGTACTTCCTGTATATAGCCATGTTATTACCTGGATATAGCCATGTTATTACCTGGTACTTCCTGTATATAGCCATGTTATTACCTGGTACTTCCTGTATATAGCCATGTTATTACCTGGTACTTCCTGTATATAGCCATGTTATTACCTGGATATAGCCATGTTATTACCTGGTACTTCCTGTATATAGCCATGTTATTACCTGGTACTTCCTGTATATAGCCATGTTATTACCTGGTACTTCCTGTATATAGCCATGTTATTACCTGGTACTTCCTGTATATAGCCATGTTATTACCTGGTACTTCCTGTATATAGCCATGTTATTACCTGGTACTTCCTGTATATAGCCATGTTATTACCTGGTACTTCCTGTATATAGCCATGTTATTACCTGGTACTTCCTGTATATAGCCATGTTATTACCTGGTACTTCCTGTATATAGCCATGTTATTACCTGGTACTTCCTGTATATAGCCATGTTATTACCTGGATATAGCCATGTTATTACCTGGTACTTCCTGTATATAGCCATGTTATTACCTGGTACTTCCTGTATATAGCCATGTTATTACCTGGTACTTCCTGTATATAGCCATGTTATTACCTGGTACTTCCTGTATATAGCCATGTTATTACCTGGATATAGCCATGTTATTACCTGGTACTTCCTGTATATAGCCATGTTATTACCAGGTACTTCCTGTATATAGCCATGTTATTACCTGGTACTTCCTGTATATAGCCATGTTATTACCTGGTACTTCCTGTATATAGCCATGTTATTACCTGGATATAGCCATGTTATTACCTGGTACTTCCTGTATATAGCCATGTTATTACCTGGATATAGCCATGTTATTACCAGGTACTTCCTGTATATAGCCATGTTATTACCTGGTACTTCCTGTATATAGCCATGTTATTACCTGGTACTTCCTGTATATAGCCATGTCATTACCTGGTACTTCCTGTATATAGCCATGTTATTACCTGGTACTTCCTGTATATAGCCATGTTATTACCTGGTACTTCCTGTATATAGCCATGTTATTACCTGGTACTTCCTGTATATAGCCATGTTATTACCTGGTACTTCCTGTATATAGCCATGTTATTACCTGGTACTTCCTGTATATAGCCATGTTATTAGCAGCTACTTCCTGTATATAGCCTTGTTATTACCTGGTACTTCCTGTATATAGCCATGTTATTACCTGGTACTTCCTGTATATAGCCATGTTATTACCTGGTACTTCCTGTATATAGCCATGTTATTACCTGGTACTTCCTGTATATAGCCATGTTATTACCTGGTACTTCCTGTATATAGCCATGTTATTACCTGGTACTTCCTGTATATAGCCATGTTATTACCTGGTACTTCCTGTATATAGCCATGTTATTACCTGGTACTTCCTGTATATAGCCATGTTATTACCTGGTACTTCCTGTATATAGCCATGTTATTACCTGGTACTTCCTGTATATAGCCATGTTATTACCTGGTACTTCCTGTATATAGCCATGTTATTACCTGGTACTTCCTGTATATAGCCATGTTATTACCTGGTACTTCCTGTATATAGCCATGTTATTACCTGGTACTTCCTGTATATAGCCATGTTATTACCTGGTACTTCCTGTATATAGCCATGTTATTACCTGGTACTTCCTGTATATAGCCATGTTATTACCTGGTACTTCCTGTATATAGCCATGTTATTACCTGGTACTTCCTGTATATAGCCATGTTATTACCTGGTACTTCCTGTATATAGCCATGTTATTACATGGATATAGCCATGTTATTACCTGGTACTTCCTGTATATAGCCATGTTATTACCTGGTACTTCCTGTATATAGCCATGTTATTACCTGGTACTTCCTGTATATAGCCATGTTATTACCTGGATATAGCCATGTTATTACCTGGTACTTCCTGTATATAGCCATGTTATTACCTGGTACTTCCTGTATATAGCCATGTTATTACCTGGTACTTCCTGTATATAGCCATGTTATTACCTGGTACTTCCTGTATATAGCCATGTTATTACCTGGTACTTCCTGTATATAGCCATGTTATTACCTGGTACTTCCTGTATATAGCCATGTTATTACCTGGTACTTCCTGTATATAGCCATGTTATTACCTGGTACTTCCTGTATATAGCCATGTTATTACCTGGTACTTCCTGTATATAGCCATGTTATTACCTGGTACTTCCTGTATATAGCCATGTTATTACCTGGATATAGCCATGTTATTACCTGGTACTTCCTGTATATAGCCATGTTATTACCTGGTACTTCCTGTATATAGCCATGTTATTACCTGGTACTTCCTGTATATAGCCATGTTATTACCTATATATAGCCATGTTATTACCTGGTACTTCCTGTATATAGCCATGTTATTACCTGGTACTTCCTGTATATAGCCATGTTATTACCTGGTACTTCCTGTATATAGCCATGTTATTACCTGGATATAGCCATGTTATTACCTGGTACTTCCTGTATATAGCCATGTTATCAGCAGCATACCACCCTGCATACCACTGCTGGCTTGCTTCTGAAGCTAATCAGGGTTGGTCCTGGTCAGTCCCTGGATGGGAGACCAGATGCTGCTGGAAGTGGTGTTGAAGGGCCAGTAGGAGGCACTCTTTCCTCTGGTCTAAACAATATCCCAATGCCCCAGGGCAGTGATTGGGGACACTGCCCTGTGTAGGGTGCCGTTTTTCGGATGGGACGTTAAACGGGTGTCCTGACTCTCTGAGGTCATTAAAGATCCCATGGCACTTATTGTAAGAGTAGGGGTGTTAACCCCGGTGTCCTGGCTAGATTCCCAATCTGGCCCTCAAACCATCATGGTCACCTAATAATCCCCAGTTTACAATTGGCTCATTCATCCCCCTCCTCTCCCCTGTAACTATTCCCCAGGTCGTTGCTGCAAATGAGAACGTGTTCTCAGTCAACTTATCTGGTAAAATAACGGTAAAATAAATAAAAATTAAAAATTACTAGGTACTTTCTGTATATAACCACGTTATTACCTGGTACTTCCTGTATATAGCCATGTTATTACTAGGTACTTTCTGTATATAGCCATGTCATTACCAGGTACTTCCTGTATATAGCCAAGTTATTACCAGGTACTTTCTGTATATAGCCATGTTATTACCAGGTACTTCCTGTATATAGCCAAGTTATTACTAGGTACTTTCTGTATATAGCCAAATTATTACCTGGTACTCCCTGTATATAGCCAAATTATTACCTGGTACCCCTGTATATGGCCAAGTTATTACCTGGTACTCCCTGTATATAGCCAAGTTATTACCTGGTACTCCCTGTATAGAGCCAAGTTATTACCTGGTACTCCCTGTATATAGCCAAGTTATTACCTGGTACTTCCTGTATATAGCCAAGTTCTTTCCTGATACTTTCTGTATATAGCCAAGTTATTTCCTGGTACTTCCTGTAAATAGCCAAATTATTACCTGGTACTTCCTGTATAAAGCCAAATTATTACCTGGTACTTCCTGTATATAGCCAAATTATTACCTGGTACTTCCTGTAAATAGCCAAATTATTACCTGGTACTTCCTGTATATAGCCAAATTATTACCTGGTACTTCCTGTATATAGCCAAATTATTACCTGGTACTTCCTGTATATAGCCAAATTATTACCTGGTACTTCCTGTATATAGCCAAGTTATTACCAGGTACTTCCTGTATATAGCCATGTTATTACCAGGTACTTCCTGTATATAGCCATGTTATTACCAGGTACTTCCTGTATATAGCCAAGTTATTACCAGGTACTTCCTGTATATAGCCAAGTTATTACCAGGTACTTCCTGTATATAGCCATGTTATTACCAGGTACTTCCTGTATATAGCAAAGTTATTACCTTGTACTTTCTGTATATAGCCAAGTTATTACCAGGTACTTCCTGTATATAGCCAAGTTATTACCAGGTACTTCCTGTATATAGCCATGTTATTACCAGGTACTTCCTGTATATAGCCAAGTTATTACCTGGTACTTTCTGTATATAGCAAAGTTATTACCAGGTACTTCCTGTATATAGCCAAGTTATTACCAGGTACTTCCTGTATATAGCCATGTTATTACCAGGTACTTCCTGTATATAGCCAAGTTATTACCTGGTACTTTCTGTATATAGCAAAGTTATTACCAGGTACTTCCTGTATATAGCCAAGTTATTACCAGGTACTTCCTGTATATAGCCAAGGTATTTTTACACATCATCTTTATTTGTTATTTTGTGTTTTTATTCCTCGTGTCACATTTCTAATCTTTCTCTCTGACTTGTTGGAAAAGGACCCGTAAGTCATTTTTTCATTGTTAGTCTACACCTGTTGTTTACGAAGTGTGTGACCAATAAAATGTGATTTGATTTTGATTTAGTGCCCTGCTTTTGACCACAATCCATGCCTATGTACAGAGCCCCTCTGGCCACTATATAGGGAATAGGGTGCCAGAGTCCCACTGACCCTGGTCTAAAGTAGTGCACTATATAGGGAATAGGGTGCCAGAGTCCCACTGACCCTGGTCTAAAGTAGTGCACTATATGGGGAATAGGGTGCCATTTTAGACGCATCCCATCACACATCCTGCTAAAAGTACGCTCTGACTCAGTATTTAACTAACCCACACGAGCATCTAATATTTCAGTACAATAGCACTGTTGGAAAAGTAATAATGGTTGTTTTTGTTTTTGGAAATGATGTAACTAAATATTTTCGTAGGCTGTCTTTACAGACCTCTCCTTGTTGGAATATGAAGAGGAAGCATTGGACCAGTATTAGGAGTGACTGGTTCCCAATAAGAGTATGAAACATGAGCAGAGTGAGATGGAGGGTAGTAGCTCAGCCAGGTCACCCATGATACAAGTCAGTATTTGGTTATGGTCATGGTTATAAAATGGCGCCGGAAGAAGTGGCAGCAGTTTTACAGGCGCCCAACCAATTGTGCTATTATGTGTTTTTTTTCTCGCGTTATTTGTAACTTATTTTGTTATTTTTTATCTTATTTTATTTTGTCACCTAATACCTTTTTTGCACTATTGGTTAGAGCCTGTAAGTAAGCATTTTTACTGTAATACAATACCTGTTGTATTCGGAGCACATGACAAATAAACTTTGATTTGATCTGATTAGCTATTTAACGTCCATCCATGTCTGAGGACGTCGGGAGACGATGTGGAAACTGGCCACTAGGGGCAACAAACTTAAACCTGAACACTTAGAATATTGACGTTTGAGAAATATAGACGAACATCTAATTCTGACTTGAGACTATGAGAGCTAGTTGTGTAGCTAAGCTTGTTTCATACAGAGCTCATTTATTTTCGCAGAGAAGTTATGTGAAAATGTTTAGCAAGGGACTTATCTACATAGAATGTTCCCAATTTTAAAGATTCTATCGTGAGAACCAAACAAAGTTTCATGGTTCCGTATGTAGCGGTATAGCTTCCGTCCCTCTCCTCGCCCCTACCTGGGCTCGAACCAGGGACCCTCTGCACACACCGACAACAGCCACCCTCGACGCATCGTTACCCATCACTCCACAAAAGCCGCGGAACCTTGCAGAGCAAGGGGAACAACTACTTCAAGGTCTCAAAGCGAGTGACGTCACCGATCGAAACGCTATTAGCGCGCACCACCGCTAACTAGCTAGCCATTTCACATCGGTTACACATAGATCAGATAATAAAACAGAAATGGAATACTTTCCATTGTTATTGAGAGGAAACAGAACAGAAGAGATCTGGGATCGGGTTTAGGAGGGTGAAAGGAGGGAGGGGGTACAGCCACCCAGACGTTCATTTATTGGTTCTTTCACTCATCCTCTTCTGCTTCCATATTATATGTCTGCAATATCTATTTATCCTGTCCACCTCATATGTGTACACGAGGATCCTCTGCCTCTCCTCTCTCTTGTTCCTCACAAACCACAGACCCACGTCCCATCGTAAGGTAGAGGTGTTGAGTACCAAGGCAGATTGAGCCAATATCTCCCACTGCGTTTTAATGTGACAACGAGACCCATAAAGCCACTCAGAGCTGGGAATCACTAGCGGCATGAAGCAGGGAGGAAAAAGGGAAGAGGAGGTGGAGGGAGGAGGGATGGAGGAAGAGGGAGAGGGAGGGAGGAGGGTGGGAGGAGGAAGGAGGGAGAGGGAGGGAGGAGGAAGGAGGGAGAGGGAGGGAGGGAGGGAGGAGGGATGGAGGAAGGAGGGAGAGGGAGGGAGGGAGGGAGGAGGGATGGAGGAAGAGGGAGGGAGGAGGGTGGGAGGAGGAAGGAGGAAGAGGGAGGGAGGAGGAGGGAGCGAGGAGGAAAAAGAGGAAGAATAAAATCAAATTGTATTCGTCACATACGCGCCAAATACAACAGAGCACCGTACAGGCAAATTCTTCTTTACAAGCTCTGAACAGAATTTCCTGGAATTTTACACATTTTGCAGTAGTGCACTAAAAGAGAAGTTGAGCAATTTTGTAACAAATTAAACACAATTCTACTTCCTTTTTGCCATGACACAGTTGGTATGTTATGAATTTCAAGAAGGGGGGAGGGGGGGGGGGTAGTTTGAGCACCTGCCCCCTGAAAGGTCTGTGCACAGCCCTGAGTACTTGTAGTACCTTCACGTTAGCCTGGTTGGTCCCAGAACTGTTTGTGCTGTTGTAACAGTTAAACTTTAGTCCGTCCCCTCGCCCCGACCCGGGCGCGAACCAGGGACCTTCTGCACACATCAACAACAGTCACCCACGAAGCATCGTTACCCATCTCTCCACAAAGGCCGCGGCCCTTGCAGAGCAAGGGGAACCACTACTTCAAGGTCTCAAAGCGAGTGACGTAACCGATTGAAACGCTATTAGCGCGCACCACCGCTAACTAGCAAGCCATTTCACATCGGTTACACTGTTTTGCCAACTCCTATGGTTATTGTCATGGCCAAGTCGGCAAAACAGCACAAAGAGTACTGTGCCCTGGCTACCTTCCCATTGCCCAAGACTCAGATGCACCTGTAGCAGAATGCGGTTGAGCTTCACCTTTTTATTGGCCAAGTCTTTACTCAGAGCTGCTGTTTTGGCCAGAGAGTCACTTAGCCCCGCCTCCTGACTCTGCAGTTTAGTGACTGACCGCTCCTGTTCTCCACTATTGGGACTCCATCTGTAGTTACAAAGGAAGATAAGTCAGGGTTAGCACATCAGGCTTAGGTTCAGGACATCAGGGTTAGGGTCATTACATTAGGGTTAGGGTCAGGACATGAGGGTTAGGGTCATTACATCAGGGTTAGGGTCAGGACATCAGGGATAGGTTCAGGACATGAGGGTTAGGGTCATTACATCAGGGTTAGGGTCGGGACATGAGGGTTAGGGTCAGGACATCAGGGTTAGGTTCAGGACATCAGGGTTAGGGTCATTACATTAGGGTTAGGGTCAGGACATGAGGGTTAGGGTCAGGACATCAGGGTTAGGGTCAGGACATCAGGGTTAGGGTCAGGACATCAGCGTTAGGGTCATTACATTAGGGTGAGGGTCAGGACATGAGGGTTAGGGTCAGGACATCAGGGTTAGGGTCAGGACATCAGGGTTAGGGTCATTACATTAGGGTTAGGGTCAGGGCATTAGGGTTAGGGTCATTACATTAGGGTTAGGGTCAGGACATCAGGGTTAGGGTCATTACATTAGGGTTAGGGTCAGGACATCAGCGTTAGGGTCAGGACATCAGGGTTAGGGTCATTACATTAGGGTTAGGGTCAGGACATCAGGGTTAGGGTCATTACATTAGGGTTAGGGTCAGGACATCAGGGTTAGGGTCATTACATTAGGGTTAGGGTCAGGACATCAGGGTTAGCGTCAGGACATCAGGGTTAGGGTCAGGACATATCAGCATTAGGGTCAGGACATCAAGGTTAGCGTCAGGACATCAGGGTTAGGGTCAGGACATCAGAGTTAGGGTCAGGACATCAGGGTTAGGGTCAGGACGTCAGGGTTAGGGTCAGGACGTCAGGGTTAGGGTCATGACATCAGGGTTAGGGTCAGGACGTCAGGGTTAGGGTCAGGACATCAGGGTTAGGGTCAGGACATCAGGGTTATTGTCAGGACATAAGGGTTAGGGTCAGGACATCAGGGTTAGGGTCAGGACATCAAGGTTAGGGTCAGGACAACCTCTGTTCTGCTTTCTGGTACTCTGTCTGTAAGAGGTAACCATAGATACTAAGGGAGATAGATCTCAGTAACTACCACATTCCACAGGTTTAAGGTATAGTGACTCTCAGACCCCGGGGCTTTCATATATTATATAATTGTACCTTGACCTTTGGCAAAAGTTCATAGCAACCTCACCAGATAGTCCTTCGAGGCGGATATCGTTCCAGAATGACCCACATCTACGTCCTAGTGGGCAAAGCCACAGGTTTAAGCCTGATTTAAATCATCTATACGCTATATGAGCCTTTCCTACAGTGGCCATGATGGTGACCTGAGGTTCAGGGGTCATCAGATCACAGTCATCAATGCATAGTGTGGTTGGACCTCCTTCTGCATGGTCACCTGACTCCCTGACTGTCACCAGGGTTAGAGGTCAGAGGTTAGGGGTCAGGGTTGTCTTACTGAGAGCCAGGGTGACACTCTTCTCATCTTCTAGTAACCTCCTTCTGCGTGGTCGCCTGACTCAGAGTCTCCCTGACCGTCACCAGGGTTAGAGGTCAGGGGTAAGGGGTCAGGGGTCAGGGTTGTCTTACTGAGAGCCAGGGTGACACTCTTCTCATCTTCTAGGACCTCCTTCTGCATGGTCACTTGACTCAGAGCCTCCCTGACCGTCACCAGGGTTAGAGGTCAGGGGTAAGGGGTCAGGGGTCAGGGTTGTCTTACTGAGAGCCAGGGTGACACTCTTCTCATCTTCTAGGACCTCCTTCTGCATGGTCACCTGACTCAGAGTCTCCCTGACCTTCACCAGGGTTAGAGGTCAGGGGTCAGGGGTCAGGGTTGTCTTACTGAGAGCCAGGGTGACACTCTTCTCATCCTCTAGTAACCTCCTTCTGCATGGTCGCCTGACTCAGAGTCTCCCTGACCGTCACCAGCTCCCTGCGCAGTTCACTGTGTTTTCCTTCCAGCTGCTCCAGACTCCGCTGACAGGAACAGGCACGCACGTGTAACCGATGTGAAATGGCAAGCTAGTTAGCGGTGGTGCACACTGACAGCGTTTCAATCGGTGACGTCACTCGCTGTGAGACCTTGAAGTAGTTGTTCCCCTTGCTCTGCAAGGGCCGCGGCTTTTGTGGAGCGATGGGTAACGATGCTTCGAGGGTGACTGTTGTCTATGTGTGCAGAGGGTCCCTGGTTCGGGGCGAGGAGAGGGACGGAAGCAAACCTGTTACACACGCACGCACGCACACACACACCCACACACATGACGGGCAGGCAGGCACACATCCACACACACACGCACAATATTTATTTAAACACACTCCCTAAACAGACATGCATCCTCATTCAGAGAGACATGCTGAAACCAGAGGTGAGGACTCAACGGAGTCGTGTTAAGTCCTGCTGTCATTCTCACATAATCATAGGGGAAAACCTCAGAACAATAGTCTCTATGTCACGGCCGTCAAAGGGAGGAGACCAAGGAGTAGCGTGGGATGCGCACATTCTTCTTTATTTCAAAGAACGAACACTAAACAAACTAACAAAATAACAAAACGAACCGTGAAGCTATACAAAAATGAGTGCTGACAGGCAACTACACATAGACAACTACCCACAAATACAGGTGGGAAAAAGGCAACCTAAGTATGGTTCTCAATCAGAGACAACGATAGACAGCTGCCTCTGATTGAGAACCCTACCCGGCCAAACACAAAGAAATACAAAACATAGTAAATGAACATAGAATGCCCAACCAAATCACACCCTGACCAAACCAAAATAGAGACATAAACAGCTCTCTACATTCAGGGCGTGACACTCTATAACTCTCTAGCGGTTTAGTAATGCAATGTAAAGCATTATAGAGATTGGCACTGACGTGTTACTAATCTCAACTGTATTTTATTTTTATTTAACTAGGCAAGTCAGTAAACAAAGAGATTGAAAACAAGGAGGGATGGAGGGATGGCAGGGTGACGGTTCAGCAGGGATGACGGGGTGACGGTTCAGCAGGGATGACAGGGTGACGGTTCAGCAGGGATGACAGGGTGATGGTTCAGCAGGGATGACGGGGTGACGGTTCAGCAGGGATGACAGGGTGACGGTTAAGCAGGGATGACAGGGTGACGGTTCAGCAGGGATGACAGGGTGATGGTTCAGCAGGGATGACAGGGTGACGGTTCAGCAGGGATGACGGGGTGACGGTTCAGCAGAGATGACATGGTGATGGTTCAGCAGGGATGACAGGGTGATGGTTCAGCAGGGATGACGAGGTGACGGTTCAGCAGAGATTTTTTATTTATTTATTTTATTTATTTAACCTTTATTTAACCAGGTAGGCAAATTGAGAACACATTCTCATTTACAATTGCGACCTGGCCAAGATAAAGCAAAGCAGTTCGACACATACAACAACACATAGTTACACATGGAGTAAAACAAACATACAGTCAATAATACAGTGAAAAAAAATAAGTCTATATACAATGTGAGCAAGTGAGGTGAGATAAGGGAGGTGAAGGCAAACAGATATATGTATAAATAAATAAAAATATAAAAAGGCCATGGAGGCAAAGTGAGTACAGCACAGCAAGTAAAATAAAAACTAAAAAAAACACTGGAATGGTTGGTTTGCATTGGAAGAAAGTGCAAAGTAGAGACAGAAATAATGGGGTGCAAAGGAGCAAAATAAATTAATAAATAAATACAGTAGGTAAAGAGGTAGTTGTTTGGGCTAAATTGTAGATGGGTTATGTACAGGTGCAGTAATCTATGAGCTGCTCTGACAGCTGGTGCTTAAAGCTAGTGAGGGAGATAGGTGTTTCCAGTTTCAGAGATTTTTGTAGTTCGTTCCAGTCATTGGCAGCAGAGAACTGGAAGGAGAGGCGTCCAAAGGAAGAATTGGTTTTGGGGGTGACTAGAGAGATATACCTGCTGGAGCGTGTGCTACAGGTAGGTGCTGCTATGGTGACCAGCGAGCTGAGATAAGGGGGGACTTTACCTAGCAGGGTCTTGTAGATGACCTGGAACCAGTGGGTTTGGCGACGGGTATGAAGCGAGGGCCAGCCAACGAGAGTGTACAGGTCGCAGTGGTGGGTAGTATATGGGGCTTTGGTGACAAAACGGATGGCACTGTGATAGACTGCATCCAATTTATTGAGTAGGGTTTTGGATGCTATTTTGTAAATGACATCACCGAAGTCGAGGATTGGTAGGATGGTCAGTTTTACAAGGGTATGTTTGGCAGCATGAGTAAAGGATGCTTTGTTGCGGAATAGGAAGCCAATTCTAGATTTGACTTTGGATTGGAGATGTTTGATGTGGGTCTGGAAGGAGAGTTTACAGTCTAACCAGACACCTAGGTATTTGTAGTTGTCCACATATTCTAAGTCAGAGCCGTCCAAAGTAGTGATGTTGGACAGGCGGGCAGGAGCAGGCAGTGATCGGTTGAAGAGCATGCATTTGGTTTTACTTGTATTTAAGAGCAGTTGGAGGCCACGGAAGGAGAGTTGTATGGCATTGAAGCTCGCCTGGAGGGTTGTTAACACAGTGTCAAAAGAAGGGCCAGAAGTATACAGAATAGTGTCGTCTGCGTAGAGGTGGATCAGAGAATCACCAGCAGCAAGAGCGACATCATTGATGTAAACAGAGAAGAGAGTCGGTCCAAGAATTGAACCCTGTGGCACCCCCATAGAGACTGCCAGAGGCCCGGACAACAGACCCTCCGATTTGACACACTGAACTCGATCAGAGAAGTAGTTGGTGAACCAGGCGAGGCAATCATTAGAGAAACCAAGGCTGTCGAGTCTGCCAATGAGGATGTGGTGATTGACAGAGTCAAAAGCCTTGGCCAGGTCAATGAATACGGCTGCACAGTATTGTTTCCTATCGATGGCGGTTACAATATCGTTTATGACCTTGAGCGTGGCTGAGGTGCACCCATGACCAGCTCTGAAACCAGATTGCATAGCGGAGAAGGTGTGGTGTGATTCGAAATGGTCGGTAATCTGTTTGTTAAATTGGCTTTCGAAGACCTTAGAAAGGCAGGGTAGGATAGATATAGGTCTGTAGCAGTTAGGGTCAAGGGTGTCCCCCCCCTTTGAAGAGGGGGATAACCGCAGCTGCTTTCCAATCTTTGGGGATCTCAGACGACACGAAAGAGAGGTTGAAGAGGCTAGTAATAGGGGTGGCAACAATTTCAGCAGATAGTTTTAGAAAGAAAGGGTCCAGATTATCTAGCCCGGCTGATTTGTAAGGGTCCAGATTTTGCAGCTCATTAAGAACATCAGCTGACTGTATTTGGGAGAAAGAGAAATGGGGAAGGCTTGGGCGAGTAGCAGAGGGGAGGGCAGTGCTGTTGTCCGGGGTAGGGGTAGCCAGGTGGAAAGCATGGCCAGCCGTAGAAAAATGCTTATTGAAATTCTCAATTATAGTGGATTTGTCGGTGGTGACAGTGTTTCCTATCTTCAGAGCGGTTGGAAGCTGGGAGGAGGTGTTCTTATTCTCCATGGACTTTACGGTGTCCCAGAACTTTTTTGAATTTGTGTTGCAGGAAGCAAATTTCTGCTTGAAAAAGCTAGCCTTGGCTGTTCTAACTGCCTGTGTATATTGGTTTCTGGCTTCCCTGAAAAGTTGCATATCACGGGGGCTGTTCGATGCTAATGCAGAACGCCATAGGATGTTTTTCTGTAGGTTAAGGGCAGTCAGGTCAGGAGAGAACCAAGGGCTATATCTGTTCCTGGTTCTAAATTTCTTGAATGGGGCATGCTTATTCAAGATGGTGAGGAAGGCATTTTTAAAAAATGACCAGGCATCCTCTACTGACGGGATGAGATCAATATCCTTCCAGGATACCCCGGCCAGGTCGATTAGGAAGGCCTGCTCGCTGAAGTGTTTCAGGGAGCGTTTGACAGTGATGAGTGGAGGTCGTTTGACCGCTGACCCATTACGGATGCAGGCAATGAGGCAGTGATCGCTGAGATCTTGGTTGAAAACAGCAGAGGTGTATTTGGAGGGCAAGTTTGTTAGGATGATATCTATGAGGGTACCCGTGTTTACGGAATTGGGGTGGTACCTGGTGGGTTCATTGATAATTTGTGTGAGATTGAGGGCATCAAGCTTAGATTGTAGGGTGGCTGGGGTGTTGAGAATGTTCAAATTTAGGTCGCCTAGCAGCACGAGCTCTGAAGATAGATGGGGGGCAATCAGTTCACATATAGTGTCCAGAGCACAGCTGGGGGCAGAGGGTGGTCTATAGCAGGCGGCAACGGTGAGAGACTTGTTTTTAGAGAGGTGGATTTTTAAAAGTAGAAGTTCAAATTGTTTGGGAACAGACCTGGATAGTATAACAGAACTCTGCAGGCAGTCTTTGCAGTAGATTGCAACCCCGCCCCGTTTGGCCGTTCTATCTTGTCTGAAAATATTGTAATTGGGGATAAAAATGTCTGAATTTTTGGTGGTCTTTCTAAGCCAGGATTCAGACACGGCTAAAACATCCGGGTTGGTAGAGTGTGCTAAAGCAGTGAACATAACAAACTTAGGGAGGAGGCTTCTAATGTTAACATGCATGAAGCCAAGGCTATTACGGTTACAGAAGTCAGAGCGGGGTGATGGTTCAGCAGGGATGACGGGGTGACGGTTCAGCAGGGATGACAGGGTGACGGTTCAGCAGGGATGACGGGGTGACGGTTCAGCAGGGATGACAGGGTGGCGGTTCAGCAGGGATGACAGGGTGACGGTTCAGCAGGAATGACAGGGTGACGGTTCAGCAGAGATGACAGGTTGATGTGTAATGGTTCTCTCTGAATCTGGTTCTGGGTAAACGGCCCTGATGTGTGAAGCCTGCTTGAGGCTGTTCATCTCAGCCATTTCCTCTTCTGTGCTCATCTCCTGTAAACCAACAGGGTCAAACACACAGGAAGCCATGGTGGGTCAGACAGGCGCCAGTGGAGGGGGTGGGGGAGCCCTGAAGTACAGACCATAGAGGAGGGCATCTCCCACCCTATCCCTGACATACCCCAGACTGCCACCTCCAGACAGTCAGAAAGGAAGTGGTGGAGTTTATCAAGAGGTAGGATCCTAGAAAACAGACCACAGGTTTAACCCTGAAGCTCCCCATGGTGCCTGCGGTCCCACCATCCTCTGTGTGTGTGTGTGTTTCACCATCATGTCCAGACTGGTGAGGCTTGGCATCTTTCTCACTGTTCTGGGCTCTGAGGTTCTTTATTATGTCTGTCACCTTCAATACACACGCACGCACACGCACACGCACACACACACACACACACACACACACACACACACACACACACACACACACACACACACACACACACATTTCAGATCATTTTGGCACCTCACAGCAAGAAAAAGACACCCTCAACCGTATGTTCCCTGAGTTAGGAATCTCTAGGAATAACTTGGAAAGATTGGAGTTTTGTATCTTGTGAGATCAAATGCCTGTGGAGAATGTGGCAGATTTCAGCTGTATTCTCTGTGGAGAATGTGGCAGGTGTCAGCTGTATTCTCTGTGAAGAATGTGGCAGATGTCAGCTGTATTGTCTGTGGAGAATGTGGCAGGTGGCAGCTGTATTGTCTGTGGAGAATGTGGCAGGTGGCAGCTGTATTGTCTGTGGAGAATGTGGCAGGTGTCAGCTGTATTCTCTGTGGAGAATGTGGCAGATGTCAACTGTATTCTCTGTGGAGAATGTGGCAGGTGTCAGCTGTATTGTCTGTGGAGAATGTGGCAGGTGGCAGCTGTATTGTCTGTGGAGAATGTGGCAGGTGTCAGCTGTATTCTCTGTGGAGAATGTGGCAGATGTCAGCTGTATTCTCTGTGGAGAATGTGGCAGGTGTCAGCTGTATTCTCTGTGGAGAATGTGGCAGATGTCAACTGTATTCTCTGTGGAGAATGTGGCAGGTGTCAGCTGTATTCTCTGTGGAGAATGTGGCAGGTGTCAGCTGTATTGTCTGTGGAGAATGTGGCAGGTGTCAGCTGTATTCTCTGTGGAGAATGTGGCAGGTGTCAGCTGTATTGTCTGTGGAGAATGTGGCAGGTGTCAGCTGTATTCTCTGTGGAGAATGTGGCAGGTGTCAGCTGTATTCTCTGTGGAGAATGTGGCAGGTGTCAGCTGTATTCTCTGTGGAGAATGTGGCAGGTGTCAGCTGTATCTCTGTGGAGAATGTGGCAGGTGTCAGCTGTATTCTCTGTGGAGAATGTGGCAGGTGTCAGCTGTATTCTCTGTGGAGAATGTGGCAGGTGTCAGCTGTATTCTCTGTGTAATTCTCAAATGTAATTATATAGATCATTGACTGAATAAAGCTGCGTACAAACGTGGTCTCTTTGTTGCCTTGATTAAGACAGATCCAAAATGCAGGTGTTTCAGCCTAGCTCAGTGCTTTCTGTGGTGGTGGGGCTAGCCAGTAGAAAATACGGAGCATTGCCCAGTGATTGGCTCAGTGTTCTGTCAGTCATGGGGACTCTACATCACTGCCAAGTGTAAGAGGAGACATTCAACATTCTAGCCCTTCGGCTGCTGCCATAGATGTGCCCATCCAAGAAGGCCACAGATAAAATGTCCTTAAAATGACGTTATATGTACAGTAGCTTTGATTTGGACTGATCATGTCAACATCATACTTTCAACGTCTTAGCTTAGCAGTCATTATCATGAGTCAAGTCGACAATCTACTGGCAAATCCTTTTTAATCCTTGTCATATGAAGAGAAATATTGAAGAGAAATTATAGATAAAACGTATCGGTGCTCATCGGCCGTTGGACATTTAACATTACACAACAAGGGGATCAGTGACAATGGCGGTGTGGTCCCAAATCTGAGATTAAGGGTCTCTTTTCCAAGTTTAAAATTGACAAACATTCAACATTGGCCATGCTGTTAATGAAGCATGATTTGTGCCGCGACCAAAACAACTGTTAAATTCGGAGGACCATCGCGCCACAACTGTTAACTCGGAGGACCATCGCGCCACAACTGTTAACTCGGAGGACCATCGCTCCACAACTGTTAACTCGGAGGACCATCGCTCCACAACTGTTAACTCGGAGGACCATCGCTCCACAACTGTTAACTCGGAGGACCATCGCGCCACAACTGTTAACTCGGAGGACCATCGCGCCACAACTGTTAACTCGGAGGACCATCGCGCCACAACTGTTAACTCGGAGGACCATCGCTCCACAACTGTTAACTCGGAGGACCATCGCGCCACAACTGTTAACTCGGAGGACCATCGCTCCACAACTGTTAACTCGGAGGACCATCGCGCCACAACTGTTAACTCGGAGGACCATCGCGCCACAACTGTTAACTCGGAGGACCATCGCGCCACAACTGTTAACTCGGAGGACCATCGCGCCACAACTGTTAACTCGGAGGACCATCGCGCCACAACTGTTAACTCGGAGGACCATCGCTCCACAACTGTTAACTCGGAGGACCATCGCGCCACAACTGTTAACTCGGAGGACCATCGCTCCACAACTGTTAACTCGGAGGACCATCGCTCCACAACTGTTAACTCGGAGGACCATCGCTCCACAACTGTTAACTCGGAGGACCATCGCGCCACAACTGTTAACTCGGAGGACCATCGCGCCACAACTGTTAACTCGGAGGACCATCGCTCCACAACTGTTAACTCGGAGGACCATCGCTCCACAACTGTTAACTCGGAGGACCATCGCTCCACAACTGTTAACTCGGAGGACCATCGCGCCACAACTGTTAACTCGGAGGACCATCGCTCCACAACTGTTAACTCGGAGGACCATCGCTCCACAACTGTTAACTCAGAGGACCATCGCTCCACAACTGTTAACTCGGAGGACCATCGCTCCACAACTGTTAACTCGGAGGACCATCGCGCCACAACTGTTAACTCGGAGGACCATCGCTCCACAACTGTTAACTCGGAGGACCATCGCTCCACAACTGTTAACTCGGAGGACCATCGCGCCACAACTGTTAACTCGGAGGACCATCGCGCCACAACTGTTAACTCGGAGGACCATCGCGCCACAACTGTTAACTCGGAGGACCATCGCGCCACAACTGTTAACTCGGAGGACCATCGCTCCACAACTGTTAACTCGGAGGACCATCGCGCCACAACTGTTAACTCGGAGGACCATTGCGCCACCTTGCTGTTCAAGTGAGCCGAGCACAACAATGTGAGTCCAAAAATGTCTTACATGATGCTGCATAAATGATGTAACATGCCAGGGAGATGTGTATACTGTAGCTAAGAAAGTAAAACTAAGAGTATGTTGTGTAGTAAGATATTAGTATCCCATGTGCCTCGCCATAATAATTTGCTCCTTTTTCACCTCATAACTTAGCCTACTGTTCTTTAATATATTTATTTAATTTATTTTTATTTAACCTTTATTTAAACAGGAAGGACTCATTGAGATTTAAAATCTCTTTTTCAAGAGCATCCTGGCCAAGATAGGCAGCACCAAGTCATTACAAAAATTACAGACAGACAACATGAAAAACTACAAGTCATCTAGTAAAAAACATAGAATTCACAAGAGTATAACAAAATCATAAAACAGCAAATTAAAAACATTGACAGGTCAGGGAATCAGCCACAAAATCCTTAAAAACAACCAATCGGGACAATTTAAAAGTATTTTGTAAGGCGTTCCAAGCCGATGGCGCAGAGTACATAAAAGCCCTTTTACCAAATTCAGTTCGGACATTAGGAACAGTTAGCAGGATAAAGTCCAGCGAATGAAGAGACGACCCACCACATTTCTGAACGATAAAAACGGCCAAATAAAAAGGTAGTAAACCCAAAATGGCTTTGTAAATAAAATTATACCAGTGACTGAGCCTTCGAGTGACTAGAGAAGGCCAGCCATCCCTGGTATATAAAGTGCAGTGGCGCGTAAGAGTTTGCAGTTTAAAATATATCTCAATGCTCCATGGTAACGGGTGTCAATTGATCTCAAACGCTGAGCAGAAGAATTCATATATAAAATATCCCCGTAGTCTAGTATAGTCATAAATGTAGCTGATACTAGCCTCCTTCTGGCTTCAAAGGGAAAAAAGGTTCAGAGGTCTATTTCTTGCTTTAGAAAACACCATTAGTTTAGTTTTGGCAGTATTGAGGATAAGCTTCATGTAACGGCTTTCTTCTGTGGACGAAGGATCGGACCAAAGCGCAGCGTGGTTAGTGTTCATCATGTTTAATAAAGCCAATAAACGTGAACACTACAAAATACAAAACAACAAAATGTGAAAAACCGAAACAGTTCTGTCTGGTGCAGACACACGAAGACAGGAAGACAACCACCCACAAAACCCAACACAAAACAGGCTACCTAAATATGGTTCCCAATCAGAGACAATGACTAACACCTGCCTCTGATTGAGAACCATATCAGGCCAAACATAGAAATGGGAAAACTAGACACACAACATAGAATGCCCACTCAGCTCACGTCCTGACCAACACTAAAACAAAGAAAACAAAATAACTATGGTCAGAACGTGACACTTCAATTGACACAAGGTATGTTGAACAGTAAAAGAAAAAGTTTGCAAGTTCTGCAAAGCTTTTGTGAGAGACGAGGCACAACAATAAATAACAGTATCATCAGCATAAAAGTGAAGTTGCGCATTTTGCACATTTTTGTCTAAATTATTCATATAAAAAGTGAATAAGAGGGGACTAAGTACAGAGCCCTGGGGCACACCATTACAGACAGACAATTTAACAGACATGAGCCCATCAAATTGAGTGCACTGAGTTCTATCAGACAGATAGTTAGCAAACCATGCAACTGCATGCTCCGAAAGACCTACACTCGACAATCTCTGCCTCAGTATAGCATGATCAACTGTATCAAAAGCCTTAGAGAGATCATTAAAAAGTGAGACACAGTGCTGTTTTTTTGTCAAGGGCTTCTGTGATATCATTTAAAACCTTCATGGCTGCTGTAATTGTGCTATGCTTCTTCCTGAAGCCCGATTGACACATTGATGAAATAGAGTTAGTAAATAAAACCTATTTTAGCTGCTCACTAACAACGGTTTCAGGTATTTTCGCCAGGGGTGACAGCTTTGAGATTGGCCTATAATTATTTAAAAGAGTTGTATCTCCCCCTTTTAAAAGTGGTAGGACAAATGCGGATTTCCAGATCTTTGGAATTTCATTACATTCCAGGGTTAGATTGAACAGATATGTAAGTGATTCAGCTATGAAATCAGCTGCCAGATTTAAAAAGCAGGGATCCAAAAGATCAGGACCTGCAGGCTTTATGTGATCTAAGGATTTCAGGGCTTTATGTGCCTCCTGCACTGAGAATGGCAAAAAGCTCTCACTGGTTCATCCACACAGGGTTGTACAGAGACACAGGACACCGGTTCATCTACACAGGGTTGTACAGAGACAGAGGACACTGGTTCATCCACACAGGGTTGTACAGAGACAGAAGACACTGGTTCATCTACACAGGGTTGTACAGAGACAGAAGACACTGGTTCATCCACACAGGGTTGTACAGAGACAGAGGACACCGGTTCATCTACCCAGGGTTGTACAGAGACAGAGGACACTGGTTCATCCACACAGGCTTGTACAGAGACAGAAGACACTGGTTCATCTACACAGGCTTGTACAGAGACAGAGGACACTGGTTCATCTACACAGGCTTGTACAGAGACAGAGGACACTGGTTCATCCACACAGGGTTGTACAGAGACAGAGGACACTGGTTCATCCACACAGGCTTGTACAGAGACAGAGGACACTGGTTCATCTACACAGGGTTGTACAGAGACAGAGGACACTGGTTCATCCACACAGGGTTGTACAGAGACAGAGGACACTGGTTCATCTACACAGGGTTGTACAGAGACAGAGGACACTGGTTCATCCACACAGGGTTGTACAGAGACAGAGGACACTGGTTCATCCACACAGGGTTGTACAGAGACAGAAGACACTGGTTCATCCACACAGGGTTGTACAGAGACAGAGGACACTGGTTCATCCACACAGGGTTGTACAGAGACAGAAGACACTGGTTCATCCACACAGGGTTGTACAAAGACAGAGGACACTGGTTCATCCACACAGGGTTGTACAGAGACAGAGGACACTGGTTCATCCACACAGGGTTGTACAGAGACAGAGGACACTGGTTCATCCACACAGGGTTGTACAGAGACAGAGGACACTGAATCAAACAGCCTACCAGATGATACAAAGTGCTCATTGAAACAATTCAGCATTTCAGTTTTGTCATATACATCAACAAAGTCCTTCAATACACATCACGGTAATTCATTAACCTTACTGTTTCCAGACATAGACTTAATAGCCTTCCAAAACTTTCTAGGCTCATTCAGGTTATCAGTGGAAACAGACATAAAATATTGAGACTTTGCCTTCCTGAGAAGAAAATAACACTTGTATTGTAGCTGCCTAAAAATAAGCCAATCAGCATCAGAACATGATTTCTTTGCTTTAGCCCAGGCTAGATTACGGTCGTGAATAATACAAGACAGCTCAGAAGAAAACCATGGGTTATCTCTCCCTTTAACCCTGAACCTGTGGAATGGAGCATGTTTGTTTATTATTTGGGGAAAAACACATCATGAAAGAATATCCAGGCAGTTTCCACATCAGGGTTAAGCTCAATCTGCTCCAGTCAAAATAAAACAAATCATGAAAGAAATCCTGCTCATTAAAACACCTCAAATTTCTCTTCTGAATAAAGTGTGGGTTTATCGTAGGAACCAGAGTATTTCTAACAGCAACAACAGCACAATGGTCACTTAAATCATTGCAAAAAACACCAACCGCAGAATATTTATGTGGAACATTTGTCAATATCAAATCAATCAGTGTAGATTTCTCTGGACATTTTGAGATTTGGGCGAGTGGGTTAATCAACTGTGTAAGATTCATATAATTACAAAACATTTTTAAATCATCAGACACAGGCTTTAACCAACACCTGTTGAGATGTTGACCAATCAAGATCATTTCACTGTAAAGAAGTTTAGACATCAGAGAGAGCAGAGGGGGGGGGGGGTCTATAACAGCCAATCACAGATACAGAGAGCAGAGGGGGTTCTATAACAGCCAATCACAGATACAAAGAGCAGAGGGGGGGGGGGGTCTATAACAGCCAATCACAGATACAGAGAGCAGAGGGGTGGTCTATAACAGCCAATCACAGTTATAGGGAGACCCTTTGAAACCTCAAAATTCAAAGCAAGAAATTCCAGCTGTTTACAAATAGTTTCAGACTTTGCCACACTTACAGGGAATTTAGATTTTACATTTACAAGGAATTTAGTCTTTACATATACAGCCACACCCACATGTGAGAGATGTAAGAAATAGAGGCCAAGGAAAGGTAAGGGGAGAGAGGGACAATGGGTATGTATGAGTCTGTGTGAGTGTGTGCCCATCTCTCTCTCTCTCCTCTTCTCTCTCCCCCCCCTCTCCCCCCCTCTCTCTCTCTCCCCTCTTCCTCGTCTCTCTCGCTCTCCTCTTCCCCTCTCTCTTTCCCCTCTCTCTCTCTCCCCTCTTCCTTTCCCCTCTCTCCCCTCTCTCTTTCCGCCCTCTGACCCCTCTCTCACTCCCCCCTCTTCCCACTCTCTCTCTCCTCTTCACCCTTCTCTCTCTCCCCCCTCTTCCCCCTCTCACACACTTTATTACATTTATTGACTTGGTGGTGCACATGTAGCCTATAGCCTGTTTTAGAGAAATGTAATCATTGAATATTGTAAGAGCTTTCATTGTTTGCTTATATGCCCCCTTGATTTATCCTACGGTTCTGACTTGGTGTACAGGGAGAACACTGTAAAAACGGCCCATGTTCTGAATTCTGTCGCCGTACATTTCAAAAGTGCTGAACAAATAGTTATATTGTAATTATTCAATCCCTTTATTATGGCGACGCCTAAATACGTTCAGGAGTGAAATGTGCTTTTAACAAATCACATAAGTTGCAGGGACTTACGCTGTGTGCAATAATAGTGTTTAACATCATTTTTTAATGACTACCTCATCTCTGTACCCCACACATACAATTATCTGTAAGGTCTCTCAGTCAAGCAGTGAATTTCAAACACAGATTCAACCACAAAGACCAAGGAGGTTTTCCAATGACAAAGAAGGGCACCTATTGGTAGATGGGTACAAAATAAAAATTGAAAGGGAAGGGACATTGAATATCCCTTTGAGCATGGTGAAGTTATTAATTACATTCTGGATGGTGTATCAATACACCCAGTCACTACAAAGATACAGGTGTCCTTCCTAACTCAGTTGCCGTAGTTACCCTTCCGTTTCTTGACCAGTAGTCTGGGACAGGGATGTTGTTTTGATATGCCAATTCATAGACAAGTTCTCTGTATCTGAGGCTACTAAGCCCATGATTTGATTTGATTTGTGAGATTCTTGATATATTCAAATCAAATCAAATTGTATTTGTCACATGCGCCAAATACAACAGGTGTTACAGTGAAATGCTTACTTACAATACCTTAACCAACAATGCAATTTTAATAAAAATAAATAAAAGTAAGAAATAATTAAAGAGCAGCAGTAAAATAACAATAGCAAGACTATATCTCTCATATCTCATATATATATATATATCTCATATCTCATCTCTCATATATATATATATATATATATATATATATATATATATACACTGGGGAGAATAAGTATTTGATACACTGCCGATTTTGCAGGTTTTCCTACTTACAAAGCATGTAGAGGTCTGTCATTTTTATCATAGGTACACTTCAACTGTGAGAGACGGAATCTAAAACAAAAATCCTGAAAATCACATTGTATGATTTTTAAGTAATTAATTTGCATTGCATGCGGGATTTCTTATAAGCTTCCGGGTTAGAGTCCCGCTCCTTGAAAGCGGCAGCTCTAGCCTTTAGCTCAGTGCGAATGTTGCCTGTAAATGAGACAACTACTCTGTCATATATATATTTAGATAAGAACATGTGTTCCTCTGCTACTCTGTCATAGCCTCTCTTTAGCACAGGTACATGGTCATTTTTCTTTATATCTGTGTAACTATTCCGTGTTATTTAGTTCATGTTTTCATTCCTTGCTGCTGCTCAAATGGACTATTCGGTCACTTCCTTGACTGCTCTCTCAAGAACTTCAAAGGGGGCTAGACCCCTGCTTGTTTTCAGTATACACAGAGCGTGATGATATCTTCTCTGTAACAATAATAATGCACTGTCTTGCATTGCATAGGCATTGCTAAAATATTATGCATTAAAAACGAACAAAATGTTATCAATAATTTGTATGGGGTATGGTGGCCTTTGATCAATTTACAGCTACAAGGATTCACTGTCATGTTAGCTTAAGGACCTCGTATTGTAGATTATAGAGACCCAATCTTAAAATGATTTACTGCAGATGCATCATGAAACCTATAACACAATACATTTATTTTACTTTTGTGAAAATCTCCTTCCCACTTTTTCCATGTGGTTTCTACCTTCGCAGACTCCATGAAATGATGACCTCTTCCTAAATATTTGGCCACATGATTCATTTTTTTTGTATGGTTTCCAAGAAACAAGGGGTGGATCGACTAACTAAGAAAACAGAAAACAGACCCAATGTTTGTAGTTTTGAAGTCGTGGTTTTTAATTAGGAAAAAGGCTCTGTTCTGTCGTTTCTATTGAGGACAAGATGGATTCTGCCTGTAACGATTAAGCTCCAAACACAGTCCTCGCTGTCCACAAGCAGATCAGAGTAATCCTTACTGCAGCACTACTCAACGATGTTCCCAGGCGTTTATACATGACATAAGCCAGGTGTTCAGCCTCATGATGGATGGCTCAGATGCAGACCAGGGGCACCTCAGACCAGCCGTCCCCAGGGAGGAAGCACTGAGCTGGGCAAGCAGACTGACCCTTTGATCCTGGGTGGATGGAGGGGGTTCAGGGGGTGGACGGGTGTATGATGAAAGGGTAGAGAAGGAGAGGTGGGGTGGTGTAAAGTACTTAAGTAAAAATACTTTAAAGTACTACTTAAGTAGTTATTGTGGGTATCTGTACTTTACCTCACTATTTACATTTATTTACTTTACTACATTCCTAAAGAAAATGTACTTTTTACTCCATACATTTTCCCTGACACCCAAAAGTACTCGTTACATTTTGAATGGCTAGCAGGACCGGAAAAGTGTCAAATTCATGCACTTATCAAGAGAACATCCCTGGTCATCCCTACAGCCTCTGATCTGGCAGACTCACTAAACAGAGAACATCCCTGGTCATCCCTACTGCCTCTGATCTGGCAGACTCACTAAACAGAGAACATCCCTGGTCATCCCTACTGCCTCTGATCTGGCAGACTCACTAAGCAGAGAACATCCCTGGTCATCCCTACTGCCTCTGATCTGGAGGACTCACTAAACAGAGAACATCCCTGGTCATCCCTACAGCCTCTGATCTGGCAGACTCACTAAACAGAGAACATCCCTGGTCATCCCTACTGCCTCTGATCTGGCAGACTCACTAAACAGAGAACATCCCTGGTCATCCCTACAGCCTCTGATCTGGCAGACTCACTAAACAGAGAACATCCCTGGTCATCCCTACAGCCTCTGATCTGGCAGACTCACTAAACAGAGAACATCCCTGGTCATCCCTACAGCCTCTGATCTGGCAGACTCACTAAACAGAGAACATCCCTGGTCATCCCTACTGCCTCTCATCTGGAGGACTCACTAAACAGAGAACATCCCTGGTCATCCCTACTGCCTCTGATCTGGAGGACTCACTAAACAGAGAACATCCCTGGTCATCCCCACTGCTTCTGATCTGGAGGACTCACTAAACAGAGAACATCCCTGGTCATCTACTGCCTCTGATCTGGCAGACTCACTAAACAGAGAACATCCCTGGTCATCCCCACTGCTTCTGATCTGGAGGACTCACTAAACAGAGAACATCCCTGGTCATCCCCACTGCCTCTGATCTGGTGGACTCACTAAACACAAATGCTTTGTTTGTAAACACCTGTTGGAGCGTGCCCCTGGCTATCTGGAAATATAAAAATAAGAAAATGGTGCTGTCTGGTTTGCTTAATATAGGGAATTTGAAATTATTCATACTTTTACTTTTGATACTTAATAAGTACATTTAAAACCAAATACATTACATGAAGTAGTATTTTACTGGGTGACTCACTTTTTGTAAGGCCCGACGCCGGAGATAAGAAGCAGGTACGGGGAGTCAACATTTAATCAGGAACAGACAGAGAACAGGAACAGCATCAGCACACGGGCAAACAAAGACAAACGACAATTAATGCTGAAGCAGGGAACAGAGCGAGGAACCAGAAATACAGTGTCTTGCGAAAGTATTCACCCCCATGGCATTTTTCTTATTTTGTTGCCTCACAACCTGGAAATAAAATAGATTTTGTGGGGGTTTGTATCATGTGATTTACACAACATTCCTCCCAATTTGAAGATGCAAAATACATTTTTTTTTGTGAAACAACAAGATATATATAAGACAAAAAAAATGAAAACTTGAGCGTGCATAACTATTCACCCCCCCCAAAGTCAATACTTTGTAGAGCCGCCTTTGCAGCAATTACAGCTGCAAGTCTCTTGGGGTATGTCTCTATAAACTTGGCACATCTAGCCACTGGGATTTTTGCCCATTCTTCAAGGCAAAACTGCTCCAGCTCCTTCAAGTTGGATGGGTTCCGCCGGCATACAGCAATCTTTAAGTCATACCACAGATTCTCAATTGGATTTAGGTCTGGGCTTTCACTAGGCCATTCCAGGACATTTAAATGTTTCCCCTTAAACCACTCGAGTGTTGCTTTAGCAGTATGCTTAGGGTAATTTTCCTGCTGGAAGGTGAACCTCCGTCCCAGTCTCAAATCTTTGGAAGACTGAAACAGGTTTCCCTTAAGAATTTCCCTGTATTTAGTGCAATTCCTTCATTCCTTTAATTCGGACCAGTTTCCCAGTCCCTGGAAATGAAAAACATCCCCACAGGATGATGCTGTCACCACCATGCTTCACTGTGGGGATGGTCCTCTCGGGGTGATGAGAGCTGTTGGGTTTGATCCAGACATAGTGTTTTCCTTGATGGCCAAAAAGCTACATTTTAGTCTCATCTGACCAGAGTACCTTCTTTCATATGTTTGGGGAGTCTCCCACATGCGTTTTGGCGAACACCAAACGTGTTTGCTTATTTTTTCATTAAGTAATGGCTTTCTTCTGGCCACTCTTCCGTAAAGCCCAGCTCTGTGGAGTGTACGGCTTAAAGTGTTCCCATGGATAGATACTCCAATCTCCGCTGTAGAGCTTTGTAGCTCCTTCAGGGTTATCTTTGGTCTCTTTGTTGCCTCTCTGATTAATGCCCTCCTTTCCTGGTCCGTGAGTTTTGGTGGGCGGCCCTCTCTTGGCAGGTTTGTTGTGGTGCCATATTCTTTCCATTTTTTAATAATGGATTTAATGGTGCTCTGTGGGATGTTCAAAGTTTCTGATATTTTTTTTAATAACCCAACCCTGTTCTGTACTTCTCCACAACTTTGTCCCTGACCTGTTTGGAGAGCTCCTTGATCTTCATGGTGTTGCTTGCTTGGTGGTGTATGTCCATTGCATGAAATCCAAATAAAAATCCATTTAAATTGCAGGTTGTAATGCAACAAAATAGAAAAAAAACGCCAAGTGGGATGACAGAGGTGATTGAGTCCAGGGGAATCCAATAATCACTGATGCTCGTGACAGGGAGAAGGCAGGTGTGCGTAATGATGGTGGCAGGAGTGCGCAATGCTGGGGAGGAGCCTGGCGCCCTCGAGCTCCAAGGGGGAAGAACGGGAGGAGGCGTGACACTCTTACTTGAGTCATTTTTCTACTATCCTTACTTTTACTCAAGTATGACAATTGGGTACTTTTTCCACCACTGGGTGCTTAATTGATCCTAGGGTTCCTGGATGGTTCCTCCACAGTTTCTGGTGAGGGTACTGTACGGGGTTGTTGGAGTGAGTGTGTAGAAAAAGGCTGGTAGGAAGGGTATTCAGAAGGGGCCTGGAGGGGTTTCTGTCAAGGTTCCTGGAAGGGTTTTGATAGGTAGTTATCAGGTTCCTGGAAGGGTTTTGATAGGTAGTTATCAGGTTCCTGGAAGGGTTTTGATAGGTGGTTATCAGGTTCCTGGAAGCGTTTTGATAGGTAGTTATCAGGTTCCTGGAAGGGTTTTGATAGGTGGTTATCAGGTTCCTGGAAGGGTTTTGATAGGTAGTTATCAAGTTCCTGGAAGGGTTTTGATAGGTAGTTATCAGGTTCCTGGAAGGGTTTTGATAGGTAGTTATCAGGTTCCTGGAAGGGTTTTGATAGGTAGTTATCAGGTTCCTGTCTGAGCTCTGGATGGGGTATGGGTGGAGTTTTGAGGAGGTCTGAACGGTTCCTGACAAGGTGTCAAGCTCACTTGTCAGCGGAGGTCCTGAGCTGGGTGAAGGTTCTCCGTAGGGAGGCTGCCTGGCGCCACAGGGCCCTCACATGGGTCTGCTAACGACCCTGTCGAGAGGCACATGTCTGGGAGGGAGATGGGGCACGGGGGGGTCAGGGTGGGGGTGAGAGTTGTTATCCAACTGATTTACTCATATTACCATGAGCAAGTCACACTAGCTCTATTGTTAATTCAAACAGACCACACTGTACCTACACACAGTAACAAACACTATTCTCTTCCCTTGTGTCAACAGATACAGCATGAGTTGCTGTATCAACAGATATATCAACAGATACAGCATGCAGCATGAGTTGCTACAGCTTGCCAGAGTGTTTGCACTGTGCAAAAATGTCTTGTTCATTTTTCAGCCTTTGGAATGTTTTCACAGAAAACAAAAGTTTAAAAATCATAACAAAGAATGAGAATGAATTGACAAAACAGGGTCTGAATGGAATTCCCACCCCATGTGACCTCCATGGCAAAGACAGAAGTTTCTCAACGTGTCCACAGAGAGGGATAAGAAGTTACTCAACGTGTCCACAGAGAGGGATAAGAAGTTACTCAACGTGTCCACAGAGAGGGATAAGAAGTTACTCAACTTGATACTCCTCTGGTTCTTCCTAATTTTATCTGGTTCTTCCTAGTTCTCCCTAGTTCTCCCCCGGTTCTCCCTGCTTCTCCCATAGTTCTATCTGCTTCTACACTGGTTCTTCCTAGTTCTATCTGGTTCTTCCTAGTTCTCCCATAGTTCTATCTGCTTCTACACTGGTTCTCCCATAGTTATATCTGCTTCTACACTGGTTCTCCCATAGTTATATCTGCTTCTACACTGGTTCTCCCTAGTTCTATCTGGTTCTTCGTAGTTCTCCCTGGCTCTCCTCTGGCTCTACCTTCATCTCTCGGTTCTCATCTCTTGTTCTTTGCGCAGTCAAGCATCACTCTGCTCCAAGTCTTTGATGGCGCTGCGCAGGCTCTCCGTCAGACCCTGATTGGCTGGGCCAGCCTGTTTCCAGCTGTTCTCTGAGCAGAGTATTCACCTGGCTAAGACCGGGCAAACCTGGGGAACACAGGAAAAACATGACCTCCAACCTGCTTCCCAAATGGCACCCTACTCCCTACAAAGTGCACCACTTTCTCCACTGGAGAAATAGTAGTGCACCCTATTCCCTACAAAGTGCACCACTTTCTCCACTGGAGAAATAGTAGTGCACCCTATTCCCTACAAAGTGCACCACTTTCTCCACTGGAGAAATAGTAGTGCACCCTATTCCCTACATAAAAAGTGGTTAATGCAGTGGAGGCTGGTGGGAAGAGTTATAGGAGGATAGGTTCATTGTAATGGCTGGAATAGAATGTTTGGAACAGACTGGTGTCCATATGTGTGATACCATTCCATTGATTCCATTCCAGCCATTACAATACACCCAATCTCCTATAGCTCCTCCCACCAGCCTCCACTGGTGTAATGGGTCCCTGGTCAAAGGTAGTACACTATATGTAGGGAATAGGGTGCCAATTTGGGATGCAAGCCCTTGTTACTACATGGCATGAAAAAGATGGCCAGCAATCACAAAGCACTGATCAGGCTGAGAAAGGCTTGATGGCCATAACACATTATGATTCTTCTTCATCTACCAGTGTTTTTCCATAACAGTCAGATTACTCATGGGCTACAGCGCCCAAAGACTTATCTACAGAATTTAGTAAAAGTTGAGCTCGTCTTTGTTATTTCATGGTAGCGAGAGCCAAGTTGGCAATGTCACCTGTCAACCGACCACTAACACCTCCCTCCCTTCCCTCCTGCCTCCTAATACCCTGCTGTCCCCCACCCAAACTCCATCAATGGCCAAGTTGGCAGCATCACCTGTCAACCGAACACTAAAAACCGCAAGCCTGACTTCCCTCTCCTCCTCCCCCTCCCCCTCCCTCCCTCAAGCCCTCCTCCTCCCTCAACCCGTCCTCCTCCCTCCTCCCTCCTCCCCTCTCCTCCTCCCTCCCTCAACCCCTCCTCCTCCATCCCTCCACCTCCCTCCCTCAACCCCTCCTCCTCCCTCCTCCCCGCTCCTCCTCCCTCCTCCCTCCCTCAACCCCTCCTCCTCCCTCCTCCCTCCTCCCCGCTCCTCCTCCCTCCCTCAACCCTTCTCCTCCATCCCTCCACCTCCCTCCCTCAACCCCTCCTCCTCCCTCCTTCCTTCTCCCCACTCCTCCTCCCTCCCTCCTCCTCCTCCTCCCTCAACCACTCCTCCTCCCTCCTCCCCGCTCCTCCTCCTCCCTCCCTCAACCCCTCCTCCTCCATCCCTCCACCTCCCTCCCTCAACCCCTCCTCCTCCATCCCTCCACCTCCCTCCCTCAACCCCTCCTCCTCCCTCCTCCCTTCTCCCCACCCCTCCTCCCTCCTCCCCCCTCCTCCTCCCTCCTCCCTCCTCCCCGCTCCTCCTCCCCCTCCTCCCTCCCCCTCCTCCTACCCCCTCCCTTAAACCCCTCCTCCCCCCTCCTCCTCCCTCCCTCCCTCAACCCCTCCTCCTCCTCCCCCCTCCTCCTCCCTCCTCCCTCTTCCTCCTCCTCCTCCCTCCTCCCTCCTCCTCCTCCCTCCCCCTCCTCCTACTCCCTCCCTAAACCCCTCCTCCCCCCTCCTCCTTCCTCCCTCCCTAAACCCCTCCTCCCCCCTCCTCCTCCCCCAACCTCCCCCCCCCCTCCCTCAACCCCTCCTCCCCCCTCCTCCTCCCTCCTCCCTCCTCCCTCCCCCTCCTCCTACCCCCTCCCTTAAACCCCTCCTCCCCCCTCCTCCTCCCTCCCTCCCTCAACCCCTCCTCCTCCCTCAACCCCTCCTCCCTCCTCCCCCCTCCTCCTCCCTCCTCCCCGCTCCTCCTCCTCCTCCCTCCTCCCTCCTCCCTCCCTCCTCCTCCCTCCCTCAACCCCTCCTCCTCCCTCAACCCCTCCTCCCTCCTCCCCCCTCCTCCTCCCTCCTCCCTCCTCCCCCCTCCTCCCTCCCTAAACCCCTCCTCCCCGCTCCTCCTCCTCCTCCTCCTCCCTCCCTCCTCCTCCCTCCCTCAACCCCTCCTCCCTCCTCCCCCCTCCTCCTCCTCCTCCTCCCTCCTCCCTCCTCCCCCCTCCTCCCTCCCTCCTCCTCCCTCCCTCCTCCTCCCTCCCTCAACCCCTCCTCCTCCCTCAACCCCTCCTCCCTCCTCCCCCCTCCTCCTTCCCTCCTCCCTCCTCCCTCCTCCCCCCTCCTCCCTCCCTAAACCCCTCCTCCCCGCTCCTCCTCCTCCTCCTCCTCCTCCCTCCCTCCTCCTCCCTCCCTCCCTCAACCCCTCCTCCCTCCTCCCCCCTCCTCCTCCTCCTCCTCCCTCCTCCCTCCTCCCCCCTCCTCCTCCCTCCCCCTCCTCCTACTCCCTCCCTAAACCCCTCCTCCCCCCTCCTCCTCCCTCCTCCCCGCTCCTCCTCCTCCTCCCTCCTCCCTCCTCCCCCCTCCTCCTCCCTCCCCCTCCTCCTACTCCCTCCCTAAACCCCTCCTCCCCCCTCCTCCTTCCTCCCTCCCTAAACCCCTCCTCCCCCCTCCTCCTCCCCCCCTCCCTCAACCCCTCCTCCCCCCTCCTCCTCCCTCCTCCCTCCTCCTCCCCCTCCTCCCTCCCCCTCCTCCTACCCCCTCCCTTAAACCCCTCCTCCCCCCTCCTCCTCCCTCCCTCCCTCAACCCCTCCTCCTCCCTCAACCCCTCCTCCCTCCTCCCCCCTCCTCCTCCCTCCTCCCCGCTCCTCCTCCTCCTCCCTCCTCCCTCCTCCCTCCCTCCTCCTCCCTCCCTCCTCCTCCCTCCCTCAACCCCTCCTCCTCCCTCAACCCCTCCTCCCTCCTCCCCCCTCCTCCTTCCCTCCTCCCTCCTCCCTCCTCCCCCCTCCTCCCTCCCTAAACCCCTCCTCCCCGCTCCTCCTCCTCCTCCTCCTCCCTCCCTCCTCCTCTTCCTCCCTACCTCCTCCTCCCTCCCTCAACCCCTCCTCCCTCCTCCCCCCTCCTCCTCCTCCTCCTCCCTCCTCCCTCCTCCCCCCTCCTCCCTCCCTAAACCCCTCCTCCCCGCTCCTCCTCCTCCTCCTCCCTCCCTCCTTCTCCCTCCCTCCTCCCTCCCTCCTCCTCCTTCCCTCAACCCCTCCTCCTCCCCGCTCCTCCTCCCTCCCTCCTCCTCCCTCCCTCCTCCTCCCTCCCCCTCCTCCTACTCCCTCCCTAAACCCCTCCTCTTCCCTTCTAAAACCCCTGCTGTTTATGCACCCAAACTCCCTCAATCGCACGGCCTCTATATCCCTCCTACATTTACTAGCTATTAAATCCCTGCCTGTGATCCACCCTTGCCGGCCACGCGTACACATTAGAACATGCGTGACACTTTTATAAAGTACATGTCAACTCTGTCCTAATTCCTACCAGACTGAGTTAGCTCCTAGAGTCATTTACAGAAATGTTTACATCATTCTCACGCTCTACGCCCTGTGTGTCATAGCAAAGTGGGCCAACTCACTGTGTTTCTCCCCATGTTCTAAGGCTGTCTGAGGGGAGCGGTTAGCACTGTGAACTCACTGTGTTTCTCCCCGTGTTCTAAGGCTGTCTGAGGGGAGCGGTTAGCACTGTGAACTCACTGTGTTTCTCCCCGTGTTCTAAGGCTGTCTGAGGGGAGCGGTTAGCACTGTGAACTCACTGTGTTTCTCCCCGTGTTTTAAGGCTGTCTGAGGGGAGCCGGAGCGGTTAGCACTGTGAACTCACTGTGTTTCTCTCTGTGTTCTAAGGCTGTCTGAGGGGAGCGGTTAGCACTGTGAACTCACTGTGTTTCTCCCCGTGTTCTGAGGCTGTCTGAGGGGAGCGGTTAGCACTGTGAACTCACTGTGTTTCTCCCCGTGTTCTGAGGCTGTCTGAGGGGAGCGGTTAGCACTGTGAACTCACTGTGTTTCTCCCCGTGTTCTAAAGCTGTCTGAGGGGAGCCGGAGCGGTTAGCACTGTGAACTCACTGTGTTTCTCCCCGTGTTCTAAAGCTGTCTGAGGGGAGCCGGAGCGGTTAGCACTGTGAACTCACTGTGTTTCTCCCCGTGTTCTAAGGCTGTCTGACGGGAGCCGGAGCGGTTAGCACTGTGAACTCACTGTGTTTCTCCCCGTGTTCTAAGGCTGTCTGAGGGGAGCGGTTAGCACTGTGAACTCACTGTGTTTCTCCCCGTGTTCTAAGGTCTGTCTGAGGGGAGCGGTTAGCACTGTGAACTCACTGTGTTTCTCCCCGTGTTCTAAGGCTGTCTGAGGGGAGCGGTTAGCACTGTGAACTCACTGTGTTTCTCCCCGTGTTTTAAGGCTGTCTGAGGGGAGCCGGAGCGGTTAGCACTGTGAACTCACTGTGTTTCTCTCTGTGTTCTAAGGCTGTCTGAGGGGAGCGGTTAGCACTGTGAACTCACTGTGTTTCTCCCCGTGTTCTGAGGCTGTCTGAGGGGAGCGGTTAGCACTGTGAACTCACTGTGTTTCTCCCCGTGTTCTGAGGCTGTCTGAGGGGAGCGGTTAGCACTGTGAACTCACTGTGTTTCTCCCCGTGTTCTGAGGCTGTCTGAGGGGAGCGGTTAGCACTGTGAACTCACTGTGTTTCTCCCCGTGTTCTAAGGCTGTCTGAGGGGAGCCCGGAGCGGTTAGCACTGTGAACTCACTGTGTTTCTCCCCGTGTTCTAAGGCTGTCTGAGGGGAGCGGTTAGCACTGTGAACTCACTGTGTTTCTCCCCGTGTTCTAAGGCTGTCTGAGGGGAGCGGTTAGCACTGTGAACTCACTGTGTTTCTCCCCGTGTTCTGAGGCTGTCTGAGGGGAGCGGTTAGCACTGTGAACTCACTGTGTTTCTCCCCGTGTTCTAAGGCTGTCTGAGGGGAGCGGTTAGCACTGTGAACTCACTGTGTTTCTCCCCGTGTTCTGAGGCTGTCTGAGGGGAGCCGGAGCCAAACCAAAAGCTGTTTCCCAAATGGCACCCAAGTCCCTATGAAGTGCATTGCTTTTACCAGGGTCAATGGGAGGCAGACCAGCTCTTGCTGGTTTGACAGTATGACAATAGACTTAATGGCATATCAGGAAGAAGGGAGAGAGGGGGAGAGAGGAGAGGGGGTAGAGGGGGGAGAGAGGGGGGGGTACTGGTGGGGAGCGTAGAGGGGGGTAGAAGGGGGAGAGAGCGGGGGGGGGGGGGGGTAGAGCGGGGGGGGGTAACTGTTTCCCCATGTAACATTGGCAAGACAAGTCAATCAATCAATCAAATGTATTTATAAATCCCTTCTTACATCAGCTGATATCTCAAAGTGCTGTACAGCAACACAGCCTAAAACGCCAAACAGCAAGCAATGCAGGTGTAGAAGCACGGTGGCTAGGAAAAACTCCCTAGAAAGGCCAGAACCTAGGAAGAAACCTAGAGAGGAACCAGGCTATGAGGAGTGGCCAGTCCTCTTCTGGCTGTGCCGGGTGGAGATTATTAGAGAACATGGCCAAAATGTTCAAATGTTCATAAATGACCAGCAGGGTCAAATAATAATAATCACAGTAGTTGTAGAGGTTGCAACAGGTCAGCACCTCAGGAGTAAATGTCAGTTGGCTTTTCATAGCCGATCATTCAGAGTATCTCTACCGCTCCTGCGGTCTCTAGAGAGTTGAAAACAGTAGGTTTGGGATAGGTAGCACGTCCGGTGGACAGGTCAGGGTTCCATAGCCACAGGCAGAATAGTTGAAAATGGAGCAGCAGCACGGCCAGGTGGACTGGGGACAGCAAGGAGTCATCATGCCAGGTAGTCCTGAGGCATGGTCCTAGAGCTCAGGTCCTCCGAGAGAGAGAAAGAAAGAAAGAGAGAAAAAGAGAGAAAGAGAGAGAATTCGAGAGGACACCGGATAAGACAGGAGAATTACTCCAGATATAACAAACTGACCCTAGCCCCCCGACACATAAACTACTGCATCATAAATACTGGAGGCTGAGACAGGAGGGGTCAGGAGACACTGTGGCCCCATCCGATGATACCCCCGGACAGGGCCAAACAGGCAGGATATAACCCCACCCACTTTGCCAAAGCACAGCCCCCGCACCACTAGAGGGATATCTTCAACCTCCAACTTATCATCCTGAGACAAGGCCGAGTATAGCCCACAAAGATCTCCGCCACGGCACAACCCAAGGGGGGGCGCCAACCTGTAGTAACAAATCAAATATACATTTATTTGTCACGTGCAGTAAAATGCTTACTTACAGGCTCGAACCAATAGTACAAAAAAGGTATGAGGTGAACAATAGGTAAGTAAAGAAAATAAAACAACAGTAAAAAGACAGACTATATACAGTAGAGAGGCTATATACAGTAGAGAGGCTATATACAGTAGAGAGGCTATATACAGTAGAGAGGCTATATACAGTAGAGGCTATATACAGTAGAGGCTATATACAGTAGAGAGGCTACATACAGTAGAGAGGCTATATACAGTAGAGAGGCTATATACAGTAGAGAGGCTATATACAGTAGTGAGGCTATATACAGTAGAGAGGCTATATACAGTAGAGAAGCTATATACAGTAGCGAGGCTATATACAGTAGAGAGGCTATATACAGTAGAGAGGCTATATACAGTAGAGAGGCTATATACAGTAGAGAGGCTATATACAGTAGAGAGGCTACATACAGTAGAGAGGCTATATACAGTAGAGAGGCTATATACAGTAGAGAGGCTATATACAGTAGAGAGGCTATATACAGTAGAGGCTATATACAGTAGAGGCTATATACAGTAGCGAGGCTATATACAGTAGAGAGGCTATATACAGTAGAGAGGCTATGTACAGTAGAGAGGCTATATACAGTAGAGAGGCTATATACAGTAGAGAGGCTATATACAGTAGAGAGGCTATATACAGTAGAGGCTATATACAGTAGAGAGGCTATATACAGTAGAGAGGCTATATACAGTAGAGGCTATATACAGTAGAGGCTATATACAGTAGAGAGGCTATATACAGTAGAGAGGCTATATACAGTAGAGAGGCTATATACAGTAGAGAGGCTATATACATTAGAGAGGCTATATACAGTAGAGAGGCTATATACAGTAGAGAGGCTATATACAGTAGAGAGGCTATATACAGTAGAGAGGCTATATACAGTAGAGAGGCTATAAAAGTAGCGAGGCTACATACAGTAGAGAGGCTATAAAAGTAGCGAGGCTACATACAGTAGCGAGGCTACATACAGTAGAGAGGCTACATACAGTAGAGAGGCTATAAAAGTAGCGAGGCTACATACAGTTGAGAGGCTATAAAAGTAGCGAGGCTACATACAGTAGAGAGGCTATAAAAGTAGCGAGGCTACAAACAGTAGAGAGGCTATAAATGTAGCGAGGCTACATACAGTAGAGAGGCTATAAAAGTAGCGAGGCTACATACAGTAGCGAGGCTATAAAAGTAGCGAGGCTACATACAGTAGCGAGGCTACATACAGTAGAGAGGCTATAAAAGTAGTGAGGCTACATACAGTAGAGAGGCTGTAAAAGTAGCGAGGCTACATACAGTAGAGAGGCTATAAAAGTAGCGAGGCTACATACAGTAGAGAGGCTATAAAAGTAGCGAGGCTACATACAGTAGAGAGGCTATAAAAGTAGCGAGGCTACATACAGTAGAGAGGCTATAAAAGTAGCGAGGCTACATACAGACACTGGTTAGTCAGGCTGATTGAGGTAGTATGTACATGTAGATATGGTTAAAGTAACAGGTGATTAGTCTCAGATAGTTGTGGAGCAAGCCTTTCTCTAATTGAAAGTGGGAGGAGACTGCACTGCAGCAGTCAGGGTTTGGTAACTACTGTAAACCATGCTCCATCAGAGCTAAGTGCAGATGCTGTGCAGAGAATCGATAGATGTACAGGAAGCCTCAAAGACTTGGTCCATGCTGAGGCTGTACAGGGCTTTCCACCTACAGTAGGCCTCACGGATGAGCTCTGTGCGTAGGCTTGGTAACTAACTACACAGTAGACCTCACGACAAAGCTCCACACAGAGCCTTCATAACTAACTAACATAGGCCTCACGGACGAGCTCTGTGCGTAGTCTTGGTAACTAACTACACATTAGACCTCACGACAAAGCTCCACACAGAGCCTTCATAACTAACTAACATAGGCCTCACGGATGAGCTCCATGCACAGGCTGCTATAAAAGTGATGGGGCCTTGGCAAGCGAAGCAGGCTGCCAAGCGTCTGTCTTAACCAATTCAATTAGAGCTGCTTGGCTCTATAAAGCGTGGTTGTTTAAAGGCTGGCATCAGGTGTATGGGGTCAGTGGGCCCAGGGCCCCCGCTCAATGTGAGGCACCGTTAAAGAGCTCTTAACCAACAGGGCCGAGATAATTAACTTGTATTGCGAAAGCATCTGCCGTACCGAGGCTATCCTCCCTCCTCCTCTCCTCCTCTCCTCCTCCTCTCCTCCTCTCCTCCCCTCCTCTCCTCCCTCCACCTTCTCCTCTCCTCCTCTCCTCCTATCCTCCCTCCACCTTCTCCTCTCCTCCTCTCCTCCTCTCCTCCTCTCCTCCTCCTCTCCTCCTCTCCTCCTCTCCTCCTCCTCTCCTCCTCTCCTCTCCTCCTCCTCTCAGCTTGGGCATGGGAAAACAGTTGGAAAGCTGAGAGATCCGCCGGGAAATGATCTCTCTATCTCTTTCTCACTCTTTCTACACGGCTCCAATTTCTCAGAAACACTTCTCAGCTGCTTTTGTGATTTTGTTTCTCTCAATGATGAGAAACAAGAAAGAAAGAAAGAAAGAGAGATAAAGAAAGAAAGAGAGAGAAAGAAAGAGAGAGAAAGAAAGAGAGAAACAGGAGCAGAGTTAAGGGGCTTAACGTTGTCATTTCCATGAATGTTTTGCTCTGCGTTTCGTATCCAAGTCAGAGACCGCCTGCTGGTTGAGGCTTTTCGCTGTTCTGGCGCATTATTTCACATTGCTTTCCCTGAGGCCCCTGTGTTTCTGGCCTTTCACAGTCCCTGTAAAACCTCCGCCCACAGATCCTGGGATCGTGGCAACAGGCAACTCTGTAGTGGCCTGGTCCCACATCTGTTCGTGCTGTCTTGCCAACTTGTCTTACCAAAACAGATCTGGAACCTGGGGGCTCATTCCAAGAAAAGGGTTACCTGTGAGAAGCAATTTGTGTTGAGCAATAGTTTTTCGACCCTTTGCTTTGAGTGTCCCTAGCCAGCTCGGTAGAACCTACCTCTACTGCTCTGTAGAACCTACCTCTACTGCTCGGTAGAACCTACCTCTTCTGCTCGGTAGAACCTACCTCTACTGCTCTGTAGAACCTACCTCTACTGCTCTGTAGAACCTACCTCTCCTGCTCTGTAGAACCTACCTCTCCTGCTCTGTAGAACCTACCTCTACTGCTCTGTAGAACCTACATCTACTGCTCTGTAGAACCTACCTCTACTGCTCGGTAGAACCTACCTCTACTGCTCTGTAGAACCTACCTCTTCTGCTCGGTAGAACTTACCTCTACTGCTCGGTAGAACCTACCTCTACTGCTCGGTAGAACCTACCTCTACTGCTCTGTAGAACCTACCTCTACTGCTCTGTAGAACCTACCTCTACTGCTCTGTAGAACCTACCTCTTCTGCTCGGTAGAACCTACCTCTACTGCTCTGTAGAACCTACCTCTACTGCTCTGTAGAACTTACCTCTACTGCTCTGTAGAACCTACCTCTACTGCTCTGTAGAACCTACCTCTACTGCTCTGTAGAACCTACCTCTACTGCTCGGTAGAACCTACCTCTACTGCTCTGTAGAACCTACCTCTACTGCTCTGTAGAACCTACCTCTACTGCTCTGTAGAACCTACCTCTTCTGCTCGGTAGAACCTACCTCTACTGCTCTGTAGAACCTACCTCTACTGCTCTGTAGAACCTACATCTACTGCTCTGTAGAACCTACCTCTACTGCTCGGTAGAACCTACCTCTACTGCTCTGTAGAACCTACCTCTTCTGCTCGGTAGAACCTACCTCTACTGCTCGGTAGAACCTACCTCTACTGCTCGGTAGAACCTACCTCTACTGCTCTGTAGAACCTACCTCTACTGCTCTGTAGAACCTACCTCTTCTGCTCGGTAGAACCTACCTCTACTGCTCTGTAGAACCTACCTCTACTGCTCTGTAGAACTTACCTCTACTGCTCTGTAGAACCTACCTCTACTGCTCTGTAGAACCTACCTCTACTGCTCTGTAGAACCTACCTCTACTGCTCGGTAGAACCTACCTCTACTGCTCTGTAGAACCTACCTCTACTGCTCTGTAGAACCTACCTCGACTGCTCTGTAGAACCTACCTCTTCTGCTCGGTAGAACCTACCTCTACTGCTCTGTAGAACCTACCTCTACTGCTCTGTAGAACCTACCTCTTCTGCTCTGTAGAACCTACCTCTACTGCTCTGTAGAACCTACCTCTACTACTCTGTAGAACCTACCTCTACTGCCCTGTAGAACCTACCTCTCCTGCTCTGTAGAACCTACCTCTACTGTAACTACTGTAAACCATGCTCCATCAGACTGACCCAGTGGCTTCTAGAACCTACCTCTACTGCTCTGTAGAACCTACCTCTACTGCTCTGTAGAACCTACCTCTAAAGTCTTCAATCAGACTGACCGAGTGTCTACTACTGTAAACCATGCTCCATCAGACTGACCCAGTGTCTACTACTGTAAACCATGCTCCATCAGACTGACCCAGTGGCTTCTACTGTAAACCATGCTGCATCAGACTGACCCAGTGTCTACTACTGTAAACCATGCTCCATCAGACTGACCCAGTGTCTACTACTGTAAACCATGCTCAATCAGACTGACCCAGTGTCTACTACTGTAAACCATGCTCCATCAGACTGACCCAGTATCTACTACTGTAAACCATGCTCCATCAGACTGACCCAGTGTCTACTACTGTAAACCATGCTCCATCAGACTGACCCAGTATCTACTACTGTAAACCATGCTCCATCAGACTGACCCAGTGTCTACTACTGTAAACCATGCTCAATCAGACTGACCCAGTGGCTTCTACTGTAAACCATGCTCCATCAGACTGACCCAGTGGCTTCTACTGTAAACCATGCTCCATGAGACTGACCCAGTAGCTACTACTGTAAACCATGCTCCATCAGACTGACCCAGTGGCTTCTACTGTAAACCATGCTCAATCAGACTGACCCAGTGTCTACTACTGTAAACCATGCTGCATCAGACTGACCCAGTGGCTACTACTGTTAACCATGCTCAATCAGACTGACCCAGTGTCTACTACTGTAAACCATGCTGCATCAGACTGACCCAGTGGCTTCTACTGTAAACCATGCTCCATGAGACTGACCCAGTAGCTACTACTGTAAACCATGCTGCATCAGACTGACCCAGTGTCTACTACTGTAAACCATGCTCCATCAGACTGACCCAGTGGCTTCTACTGTAAACCATGCTCCATGAGACTGACCCAGTAGCTACTACTGTAAACCATGCTCCATCAGACTGACCCAGTGTCTACTACTGTAAACCATGTTGCATCAGACTGACCCAGTGTCTACTACTGTAAACCATGCTCCATCAGACTGACCCAGTGGCTTCTACTGTAAACCATGCTCAATCAGACTGACCCAGTGTCTACTACTGTAAACCATGCTGCATCAGACTGACCCAGTGTCTACTACTGTTAACCATGCTCAATCAGACTGACCCAGTGTCTACTACTGTTAACCATGCTCAATCAGACTGACCCAGTGTCTACTACTGTAAACCATGCTGCATCAGACTGACCCAGTGTCTACTACTGTAAACCATGCTGCATCAGACTGACCCAGTGTCTACTACTGTAAACCATGCTGCATCAGACTGACCCAGTGACTACTACTGTAAACCATGCTGCATCCGACTGACCCAGTGACTACTACTTTAAACCATGCTGCATCAGACTGACCCAGTGACTACTACTGTAAACCATGCTGCATCAGACTGACCCAGTGTCTACTACTGTAAACCATGCTCTGTCTCCCATGACTGTCAACCAGTCTGCCATGACTGTCAACCAGTCTGCAATGACTGTCAACCAGTCTGCCATGACTGTCAACCAGTCTGCCATGACTGTCAACCAGTCTGCCATGACTGTCAACCAGTCTGCCATGACTGTAACCAACCTGTCTGCCATGACTGTCAACCAGTCTGCCATGACTGTCAACCAGTCTGCCATGACTGTAACCAACCTGTCTGCCATGACTGTCAACCAACCTGTCTGCCATGACTGTAACCAACCTGTCTGCCATGACTGTAACCTGTCTGCCATGACTGTCAACCAACCTGTCTGCCATGACTGTAACCAACCTGTCTGCCATGACTGTAACCTGTCTGCCATGACTGTAACCTGTTTGGCATGACTGTAACCTGTCTGGCATGACTGTAACCAACCTGTCTGTCATGACTGTAACCAACCTGTCTGCCATGACTGTAACCAACCTGTCTGTCATGACTGTAACCAACCTGTCTGCCATGACTGTAACCAGTCTGCCATGACTGTAACCAACCTGTCTGTCATGACTGTAACCAACCTGTCTGTCATGACTGTAACCAACCTGTCTGCCATGACTGTAACCAACCTGTCTGCCATGACTGTAACCAACCTGTCTGCCATGACTGTAACCAACCTGTCTGCCATGACTGTAACCAACCTGTCTGCCATGACTGTAACCAACCTGTCTGCCATGACTGTAACCAACCTGTCTGCCATGACTGTAACCAACCTGTCTGCCATGACTGTAACCAACCTGTCTTCCATGACTGTAACCAACCTGTCTGGCATGACTGTAACCTGTCTGCCATGACTGTAACCAACCTGTCTTTCATGACTGTAACCAACCTGTCTGTCATGACTGTAACCAACCTGTCTGCCATGACTGTAACCAACCTGTCTGCCATGACTGTAACCAACCTGTCTGCCATGACTGTAACCAACCTGTCTGGCATGACTGTAACCTGTCTGCCATGACTGTAACCAACCTGTCTTTCATGACTGTAACCAACCTGTCTGTCATGACTGTAACCAACCTGTCTGCCATGACTGTAACCAACCTGTCTGCCATGACTGTAACCACCCAGTCTGCCATGACTGTAACCAACCTGTCTGCCATGACTGTAACCAACCTGTCTGCCATGACTGTAACCAACCTGTCTGCCATGACTGTAACCAACTTGTCTGCCATGACTGTAACCAGCTTGTCTTTCATGACTGTAACCTGTCTGTCATGACTGTAACCAACCTGTCTGCCATGACTGTAACCAACTTGTCTGCCATGACTGTAACCAACCTGTCTGCCATGACTGTAACCAACCTGTCTGCCATGACTGTAACCAACCTGTCTGCCATGACTGTAACCAACCTGTCTGCCATGACTGTAACCTGTCTGCCATGACTGTAACCAACCTGTCTGCCATGACTGTAACCAACCTGTCTGCCATGACTGTAACCAACCTGTCTGCCATGACTGTAACCAACCTGTCTGCCATGACTGTAACCTATCTGCCATGACTGTAACCAACCTGTCTGTCATGACTGTAACCAACCTGTCTGCCATGACTGTAACCTACCTGTCTGCCATGACTGTAACCAACCTGTCTGTCATGACTGTCAGTCTTTCTGCACATCTATTAACCTGTTTGGGCTGCAAGCTGAATATTGAAAAAACTGGAAAATGTGTGCACATTTTCAAACGGCCTCCTAAGAAACTTTTTATTTTCCAATATGCATATATTTACTACTGTTGGATAGATAACAGTCTATAGTTTCTAAAAAGGTTTGAATTGTTTCTCCAAGTCGAACAGAAATATTTTTACAGCCATTTTCCCAGCCGAATTGAGATTTCCAAAATGCGATGTGTCTCTTTAAGACCTCTATAAAAGGCCCTTTGACTTGGGACCATATAAACACGTCACACTTCTTCGTCAGGCTGTAATGCGGAAGTGAGAATTGAAAGGAGTCGAATATCTCGTCCATGGACTGAATAACACACCTTCTTGTGAGACCTGCGCATTTTAAAAAAAATTCCGGGCGCGAAGCATAATTTGGTCTCGGCTTCTGGAACAAGGTAGATAACGGTGAATATGATGTCTGACTACGATATTATTTGACACATGTCACAAAATCATCCTAAAGTATGTTTTTTCAATATACTTTAATTATATTATTGCAATTTATTCTGGACTTTAGATGTGATACGACGGAAGAATTTTTTGAAGAAACGCTGTGTAGCGCCGCAATGCTATTGTGCTTGCTAACCAAAGAGGGAAATAATTCGTTCTGGAACCCAACTAAAGACTCTACTGGACATTGGACCCCGTTACAACATTCTGATGGAATATCAACAAAGATAAGACCCAATTTGGGATGCTTTTTCATATATCTGTTGAGCTGTGCTAAGTGGGCTAACTGTGCTAGGCTAGCGCTTGACCAATGCTAGTGCTGACTTATGCTAGCTTATGTTGTTAGCTAATATAACGATATATTGTGTTTTCGCTGTAAAACACTTCAAAAATCGGAAATGTTGGCTTTATTCACACGATATCTGTCTTTCATTAGCTATCCACCATATGTTTTTCTGAAATGTTTTATGAGGTGTAATTAGTAGCCGACGTTGGTGTATGTATTTTCTCTGGCTACTCCCGTCTGGATTCAGACTCTAGCTATGTGTTAGCATTTTTGGGTAGCATCAATGTAAAACTGATTTATAGCTAAAATATGCACTTTTTATGAACAAAACATAGATTTATTGTGTAACATGTTATATGACTGTCATCTGAGGTAGTTTTTTCTGGGCTCTTTAGGTTGGTTTTAGTTTATTTCGGTTGGCTTGTGCATGCTACTTGAATCATAATTCATACTTCATAATCATATCCATACGTGTCTGTCCACTTTTGTATTTGGTGGTGAGCTAACATAAATATATGTGGTGTTTTCTCTGTAAAACATTTAAAAAATCGGACATGTTGGCTGGATTGACAAGATGTTTATCTTTCAAATGCTGTATTGGACTTGTTAATGTGTAAAAGTTAAATATTTTTAAAAAATAGATTTTGAATTTCGCGCCCTGCAGCTGTTGTCATTTTCGTCCGATTTCGGGCTTGCAGCCCAAACAGGTTAAACTATTTGGTTTTGTTTTTCTAAATTATTTTTTTTCTGCTTTAGATCCTCACTAGGGGGTGTGGGACGCTACCGTCCCATCTGGCCAACATCCAGTGAAATTGCAGAGCGCCAAATTCAAAACAGAAATACTCATTATAAAAATCTATGAAACGTACAAGTGTTATACATCTATTTAAAGATTAACTTCTTGTTAATCCAACCACCGTGTCAGATTTCAAAAATACTCACAGACATTATTTTAACAGTATTGGAAACTTTAAAGTGTTTTCTATCCAAATATACCAATTATATGCATATCCTAGCTTCTGGGCCTGAGTAGCAGGCAGTTTACTTTGGGCACGCTTTTCATCCAAAATTCCGAATGCTGCCCCCTACCCTAGTGAGGTTTTACAGCGATTTGAGATTATTGATGAAATGAATAGCACTATAAAAGTTGAATAAATTAACTACTATAATTATTATAATTGTTATTGTTATTATTATTATTATTATTGTTGTTATTGTTATTGTTGTTATTATCATTATATAATTACAGCTACATTACATGAGATCATCCTTCTCATCAGCCATGCACCTATTTGATAGCTTGAATAATCTCTGCATATTTGACACTGATGATAGAATTCCCCCCCCAGGGTAACCAGCCTTGCCCTGCACGCCTCAGTGCATTATCAGGGAAACATCATATCATTAAATCAGCACATACCTTCTGTCTTTTTAGCCAAACACATTACTGCTACACAAATCATGGGTTATATAAATGTGTTATGACAGTACATTATCTCTAGCTAGTCTTTTACTGCAGAAGCATGTGTGTGTATGTATGTCTGTGTGTGCGTGTGTGTATGTACGCACTCGCTTGTGTGTGTGTGTGTGTGTGTGTGTTGCCTTCGGGGCACCTGTCAAACCATTTTCCTCAGCAGCCTCTACCTCTCTAGGGAGCAGCCTGAGAGGAGAGCAAGAGACACACCCTCCATCTTGGCTCTCTCTTCACTCACTGACCCTTTGACCCTGTGACCCCAGCAACCCTTCCTTGGTCCCTGTACTGTAGCCTGTGTGGGCAGGGAGGGGGAGGGGGAGGAGAGCGAGGAGGTGGGAGGAGGCAGTGGAGGGAGAGGAGGGGGTAGGAGAAGGAGGAGGTGGGAGGAGGCAGAGGAGGGAGAGGAGGGAGAGGAGGGGGAGGAGAGGGAGGCAGAGGAGGGAGAGGAGGGGGGAGGAGAGGGAGGAGAGGGAGGAGGTGGGAGGAGGCAGATGAGGGAGAGGAGGGACAGGAGGGTGGAGGAGAGGGAGGAGGCAGAGGAGGGAGAGGAGGGTGGAGGAGAGGGAGGAGGAAGAGGAGGGAGAGGAGGGTGGAGGAGGAAGAGGAGGGACAGGAGGGTGGAGGAGGGTGGAGGAGAGGGAGGAGGCAGATGAGGGAGAGGAGGGTGGAGGAGAGGGAGGAGGAAGAGGAGGGAGAGGAGGGAGAGGAGGGGGGAGGAGAGGGAGGAGAGGGAGGAGGTGGGAGGAGGGAGAGGAGGGACAGGAGGGTGGAGGAGGGAGAGGAGGGAGAGGAGGGACAGGAGGGTGGAGGAGGGAGAGGAGGGAGGAGATGCTCTGGATTTGACATGCTACATGGAGGAAGCCCCCAAGAGGGTGCAGTCACTATGACAAAGTGTTGTTGTTCAGAACCCCCCCACCTCCTCTCTCTCTAACCCCCCCTCCACCATAACCTCCCCTCTTCCCTCTCTAACCCCCCCTCCACCATAACCCCCACCTCTCTCTCTAACCCCCCCTCCACCATAACCCCCACCTCTCTCTCTAACCCCCCCTCCACCATAACCTCCACCTCCCTCTCTAACCCCCCCTCCACCATAACCCCCACCTCTCTCTCTAACCCCCCCTCCACCATAACCCCCACCTCTCTCTCTAACCCCCCCTCCACCATAACCCCCACCTCTCTCTCTAACCCCCCCTCCACCATAACCCCCACCTCTCTCTCTAACCCCCCCTCCACCATAACCCCCGTCCTCTCTCTCTAACCCCCCCTCCACCATAACCCCACCTCTTTCTCTAACCCCCCTCCACCATAACCCTCCCCTCTTCCTCTCTAACCCCCCCTCCACCATAACCCCCACCTCTCTCTCTAACCCCCCCTCCACCATAACCCCCACCTCTCTCTCTAACCCCCCCCTCCACCATAACCCCCACCTCTCTCTCTAACCCCCCCTCCACCATAACCTCCACCTCCTCTCTAACCCCCCTCCACCATAACCCCCACCTCTCTCTCTAACCCCCCCTCCACCATAACCCCCACCTCTCTCTCTAACCCCCCCCTCCACCATAACCCCCACCTCTCTCTCTAACCCCCCTCCACCATAACCCCCACCTCTCTCTCTAACCCCCCCTCCACCATAACCCCGTCCTCTCTCTCTAACCCCCCCTCCACCATAACCCCCCACCTCTTTCTCTAACCCCCCCTCCACCATAACCTCCCCTCTCTCTCTAACCCCCCCTCCACCATAACCTCCCCTCTTCCCTCTCTAACCCCCCCTCCACCATAACCCCCACCTCTTTCTCTAACCCCCCTCCACCATAACCTCCCCTCTTCCCTCTCTAACCCCCCCTCCACCATAACCCCCACCTCTCTCTCTAACCCCCCCTCCACCATAACCCCCACCTCTCTCTCTAACCCCCCCTCCACCATAACCCCCACCTCTCTCTCTAACCCCCCTCCACCATAACCCCCACCTCTCTCTCTAACCCCCCCTCCACCATAACCTCCCCCTTCTCCCTCTCTAACCCCCCCTCCACCATAACCTCCCCTCTTCCCTCTCTAACCCCCCTCCACCATAACCCCCACCTCTTTCTCTAACCCCCCCTCCACCATAACCTCCCCTCTTCCCTCTCTAACCCCCCCTCCACCATAACCCCCACCTCTCTCTCTAACCCCCCCTCCACCATAACCCCCACCTCTCTCTCTAACCCCCCCTCCACCATAACCCCCACCTCTCCTCTCTAACCCCCCCTCCACCATAACCTCCCCCTTCTCCCTCTCTAACCCCCCCTCCACCATAACCTCCCCTCTTCCCTCTCTAACCCCCCCTCCACCATAACCCCCACCTCTCTCTCTAACCCCCCCTCCACCATAACCTCCCCCTTCTCCCTCTCTAACCCCCCCTCCACCATAACCTCCCCTCTTCCCTCTCTAACCCCACCTCCACCATAACCCCCACCTCTCTCTCTAACCCCCCCTCCACCATAACCTCCCTCTTCCCTCTCTAACCCCCCCCTCCACCATAACCCCCACCTCTCTCTCTAACCCCCCCTCCACCATAACCTCCCCTCTTCCCTCTCTAACCCCCCCTCCACCATAACCCCCACCTCTCTCTCTAACCCCCCCTCCACCATACCTCCCCTCTTCCCTCTCTAACCCCCCCTCCACCATAACCTCCACCTCCTCTTCTCTAACCCCCCCTCCACCATAACCTCCCCTCCTCCCTCTCTAACTTCCCCCCTCCACCATAACCTCCCCCTCCTCCCTCTCTAACCCCTCCCCCTCCACCATAACCTCCCCCTTCTCCCTCTCTAACCCCCCCCCTCCACCATAACCTCCCCCCTCCTCTTTCTTCAACCTCCCCTCCTCGCTCTAACCCCCCCTCCACCATAACCTCCCCTCTTCCCTCTCTAACCCCCCTCCACCATAACCCCCACCTCTCTCTCTAACCCCCTCCACCATAACCCCCACCTCTCTCTCTAACCCCCCTCCACCATAACCCCCACCTCTCTCTCTAACCCCCCCTCCACCATAACCTCCACCTCTCTCTCTAACCCCCCCTCCACCATAACCTCCCCCTTCTCCCTCTCTAACCCCCCCTCCACCATAACCCCCCCTCTTCCCTCTCTAACCCCCCTCCACCATAACCCCCACCTCTCTCTCTAACCCCCCCTCCACCATAACCCCCACCTCTCTCTCTAACCCCCCCTCCACCATAACCTCCACCTCTCTCTCTAACCCCCCCTCCACCATAACCTCCCCCTTCTCCCTCTCTAACCCCCCCTCCACCATAACCCCCCCTCTTCCCTCTCTAACCCCCCCTCCACCATAACCTCCCCTCTTCCCTCTCTAACCCCCCTCCACCATAACCCCCACCTCTCTCTCTAACCCCCCCTCCACCATAACCTCCCCTCTTCCCTCTCTAACCCCCCCTCCACCATAACCCCCACCTCTCTCTCTAACCCCCCCTCCACCATAACCTCCCCTCTTCCCTCTCTAACCCCCCCTCCACCATAACCCCCACCTCTCTCTCTAACCCCCCCTCCACCATAACCTCCCCTCTTCCCTCTCTAACCCCCCCTCCACCATAACCTCCCCTCTTCCCTCTCTAACCCCCCCTCCACCATAACCTCCCCTCTTCCCTCTCTAACCCCCCCTCCACCATAACCTCCACCTCCTCTTTCTCTAACCCCCCCTCCACCATAACCTCCCCCTCCTCCCTCTCTAACTTCCCCCCCTCCACCATAACCTCCCCCTCCTCCCTCTCTAACCCCCCCCTCCACCATAACCTCCCCCTTCTCCCTCTCTAACCCCCCCCCCTCCACCATAACCTCCCCCCTCCTCTTTCTTCAACCTCCCCTCCTCACTCTAACCCCCCCTCCACCATAACCTCCCCCTCCTCTCTCTTCAACCTCCCCCTCCTCTCTCTCTAACTTCCCCCCTCCACCATAACCTCCCCCTCCTCTCTCTCTAACTTCCCCCCTCCACCATAACCTCCCCCCTCCTCTCTCTTCAACCTCCCCCTCCTCTCTCTTCAACCTCCCCCTCCTCTCTCTCTAACTTCCCCCTCCACCATAACCCCCACCTCTTCCCTCTCTAACTCCCCACTCCACCATAACCTCCCCTTCTCTCTCTTCAACCTCCCCCTCCTCTCTCTCTAACTTCCCCCCTCCACCATAACCTCCCCCTCCTCTCTCTTCAATCTCCCCTCCTCTCTCTCTAACCCCTCCTCTCTCTCTAACCCCCCCCCCTCCACCATAACCTCCACCTCCTCTTTCTCTAACCTCCCCCACTCTCACTCTAACCTCCCCCACTCTCACTCTAACCTCCCCCACTCTCACTCTAACCTCCCCCACTCTCACTCTAACCTCCCCCTTCTCTCTCTCGAATCCCACTCTGCTCCGCTCCACCTCCGCACTACTCCGCTCCACCTCCGCACTACTCCGCTCCACCTCTGCACTACTCCGCTCCACCTCTGCATTACTCCGCTCCACCTCTGCACTACTCCGCTCCACCTCTGCACTACTCCGCTCCACCTCTGCACTACTCCGCTCCACCTCTGCACTACTCCGCTCCACCTCTGCACTACTCCGCTCCACCTCTGCACTACTCCGCTCCACCTCTGCACTACTCCGCTCCACCTCTGCACTACTCCGCTCCACCTCGGCACTACTCCGCTCCACCTCGGCACTACTCCGCTCCACCTCTGCACTACTCCGCTCCACCTCGGCACTACTCCGCTCCACCTCTATACTACTCCGCTCCACCTCTATACTACTCCGCTCCACCTCTATACTACTCCGCTCCACCTCTATACTACTCCGCTCCACCTCTATACTACTCCGCTCCACCTCTATACTACTCCGCTCCACCTCTATACTACTCTGCCCCACCTCTCCCCACCTCTCCTCCACATTGACTCTGTTCCGGTACTTCCTGTATATAGCCTCCACATTGTCTCTGTACCGGTACTTCCTGTATATAGCCTCCACATTGACTCTGTACCGGTACCCCCTGTATATAGCCTCCACATTGACTCTATACTGGTACCCCCTGTATATAGCCTCCACATTGACTCTGTACCGGTGCCCCCTGTATATAGCCTCCACATTGACTTTGTACCGGTACCCCCTGTATATAGCCTCCACATTGACTCTGTACTGGTACCCCCTGTATATAGCCTCCACATTGTCTCTGTACCGGTACTTCCTGTATATAGCCTCCACATTGACTCTGTACCGTAATACTCTGTATATAGCCTCCACATTGACTCTGTACCGGTACCCCCTGTATATCAAATCAAGTTTATTTTATATAGCCCTTCGTACATCAGCTAATATCTCAAAGTGCTGTACAGAAACCCAGCCTAAAACCCCAAACAGCAAGCAATGCAGGTGTAGAAGCACGGGGGCTAGGAAAAACTCCCTAGAAAGGCCAAAACCTAGGAAGAAACCTAGAGAGGAACCAGGCTATGAGTGGTGGCCAGTCCTCTTCTGGCTCTGCCGGGTGAAGATTATAACAGAACATGGCCAAGATGTTCAAATGTTCATAAATGACCAGCATGGTCAAATAATAATCAGGAGTAAATGTCAGTTGGCTTTTCATAGCCGATCATTAAGAGTATCTCTACCGCTCCTGCGGTCTCTAGAGAGTTGAAAACAGCAGGTCTGGAAGAGGTAGCACGTCCGGTGGACAGGTCAGGGTTCCATAGCCGCAGGCAGAACAGTTGAAACTGGAACAGCAGCAAGGCCAGGTGGACTGGGGACAGCAAGGAGTCATCATGCCAGGTAGTCCTGAGGCATGGTCCTAGGGCTCAGCTCCTCTGAGAGAGAGAAAGAAAGAGAGAATGAGAGAATTAGAGAGAGCATACTTAAATTCACACAGGACACCGGATAAGACAGGAGAAGTACTCCAGATATAACCAACTGACCCTAGCCCCCCGACACATAAACTACTGCAGCATAAATACTGGAGGCTGAGACAGGAGGGGTCAGGAGACACTGTGGCCCCATCCGATGATACCCCCGGACAGGGCCAAACAGGAAAGATATAACCCCACCCACTTCGCCAAAGCACAGCCCCCACACCACTAGAGGGATATCTTCAACCACCAACTTACCATCCTGAGACAAGGCCGAGTATAGCCCACAAGGATCTCCACCACAGCACAAACCAAGGGGGGGCGCCAACCCAGACAGGAAGATCACGTCAGTAACTCAACCCACTCAAGTGACGCACCCCTCCTAGGGACGGCATGAAAGAGCACCAGTAAGCCAGTAACTCAGCCCCTGTAATAGGGTTAGAGGCAGAGAATCCCAGTGGAGAGAGGGGAACCGGCCAGGCAGAGACAGCAAGGGCGGTTCGTTGCTCCAGAGCCTTTCCGTTCACCTTCACACTCCTGGGCCAGACTACACTCAATCATATGACCTACTGAAGAGATAAGTCTTCAGTAAAGACTTAAAGGTTGAGACAGAGTCTGCGTCTCTCACATGGGTAGGCAGACTATTCCATAAAAATGGAGATCTATAGGAGAAAGCCCTGCCTCCAGCTGTTTGCTTAGAAATTCTAGGGACAATTTGGAGGCCTGCGTCTTGTGACCGTAGCGTACGTATAGGTATGTACGGCAGGACCAACTCGGAAAGATAGGTAGAAGCAAGCCCATGTAACGCTTTATAGGTTAACAGTAAAACTTTGAAATCAGCCCTTGCCTTAACAGGAAGCCAGTGTAGGGAAGCTAGCACTGGAGTAATATGATCAAATTTCTTGGTTCTAGTCAGGATTCTAGCAGCCGTATTTAGCACTAACTGAAGTTAATTTAGTGCTTTATCCAGGTAGCCGGAAAATAGAGCATTGCAGTAGTCTAACCTAGAAGTAACAAAAGCATGGATGCATTTTTGTGCATCATTTTTGGACAGAACATTTCTGATTTTTGCAATGTTACGTAGATGGAAAAAAGCTGTCCTTGAAACAGTCTTGATATGTTCGTCAAAAGAGAGATCAGGGTCCAGAGTAACGCCGAGGTCCTTCACAGTTTTATTTGAGACGACTTTACAACCATCAAGATTAATTGTCAGATTTAACAGAATATCTCTTTGTTTCTTGGGACCTAGAACAAGCATCTCTGTTTTGTCCGAGTTTAAAAGTAAAAACTTTTCAGCCATCCACTTCCTTATGTCGGAAACACAGGCTTCTAGCGAGGGCAATTTTGGGGCTTCACCATGTTTCATTGAAATGTACAGCTGTGTGTCATCCGCATAGCAGTGAAAGTTAACATTATGTTTTCGAATGACATCACCAAGAGGTAAAATAGATAGTGAAAACAATAGTGGTCCTAAATGGGAACCTTGAGGAACACCGAAATGTACAGTTGATTTGTCAGAGGACAAACCATTCACAGAGACAAACTGATATCTTTCCGACAGATCCGATCTAAACCAGGCCAGAACTTGTCCGTGTAGACTAATTTGGGTTTCCAGTCTCTCCAAAAGAATGTGGTGATCGATGTTATCAAAGGCAGCACTAAGGTCTAGTAGCACGAGGACAGATGCAGAGCCTATTTAGCCTCCACACTGACTCTGTACCGGTACCTCCTGTATATAGCCTCCACACTGACTCTGTACAGGTACCTCCTGTATATAGCCTCCACACTGACTCTGTACCGGTACCTCCTGTATATAGCCTCCACATTGACTTTGTACCGGTACTTCCTGTATATAGCCTCCACATTGACTCTGTACCGTAATACCCTGTATATAGCCTCCACATTGACTCTGTACCGTAATACCCTGTATATAGCCTCCACGTTGACGCTGTACCGTAATACCCTGTATATAGCCTCCACATTGACTCTGTACCATAATACCCTGTATAACGCCTCCACATTGACTCTGTACCGTAACACATTTAAGTCATTTAGCAGACGCTCTTATCCAGAGCGACTTACAAATTGGTGCATTCACCTAATGACATCCAGTGGAACAGCCACTTTACAATAGTGCATCTACATCTTTTAAGGGGGGGGGGGGGGGGCAGAAGGATTGCTTTATCCTATCCTAGGTATTCCTTGAAGAGGTGGGGTTTCAGGTGTCTCCGGAAGGTGGTGATTGACTCCGCTGTCCTGGCGTCGTGAGGGAGTTTGTTCCACCATTGGGGTGCCAGAGCAGCGAACAGTTTTGATTGGGCTGAGCGGGAACTGTACTTCCTCAGTGGTAGGGAGGCGAGCAGGCCAGAGGTGGATGAACGCAGTGCCCTTGTTTGGGTGTAGGGCCTGATCAGAGCCTGAAGGTACTGAGGTGCCGTTCCCCTCACAGCTCCGTAGGCAAGCACCATGGTCTTGTAGCGGATGCGAGCTTCAACTGGAAGCCAGTGGAGAGAGCGGAGGAGCGGGGTGACGTGAGAGAACTTGGGAAGGTTGAACACCAGACGGGCTGCGGCGTTCTGGATGAGTTGTAGGGGTTTGATGGCACAGGCAGGGAGCCCAGCCAACAGCGAGTTGCAGTAATCCAGACGGGAGATGACAAGTGCCTGGATTAGGACCTGCGCCGCTTCCTGTGTGAGGCAGGGTCGTACTCTGCGGATGTTGTAGAGCATGAACCTACAGGAACGGGCCACCGCCTTGATGTTAGTTGAGAACGACAGGGTGTTGTCCAGGATCACGCCAAGGTTCTTAGCGCTCTGGGAGGAGGACACAATGGAGTTGTCAACCGTGATGGCGAGATCATGGAACGGGCAGTCCTTCCCCGGGAGGAAGAGCAGCTCCGTCTTGCCGAGGTTCAGCTTGAGGTGGTGATCCGTCATCCACACTGATATGTCTGCCAGACATGCAGAGATGCGATTCGCCACCTGGTCATCAGAAGGGGGAAAGGAGAAGATTAGTTGTGTGTCGTCTGCATAGCAATGATAGGAGAGACCATGTGAGGTTATGACAGAGCCAAGTGACTTGGTGTATAGCGAGAATAGGAGAGGGCCTAGAACAGAGCCCTGGGGGACACCAGTGGTGAGAGCGCGTGGTGAGGAGACAGATTCTCGCCACGCCACCTGGTAGGAGCGACCTGTCAGGTAGGACGCAATCCAAGCGTGGGCCGCGCCGGAGATGCCCAACTCGGAGAGGGTGGAGAGGAGGATCTGATGGTTCACAGTATCGAAGGCAGCCGATAGGTCTAGAAGGATGAGAGCAGAGGAAAGAGAGTTAGCTTTAGCAGTGCGGAGCGCCTCCGTGATACAGAGAAGAGCAGTCTCAGTTGAGTGACTAGTCTTGAAACCTGACTGATTTGGATCAAGAAGGTCATTCTGAGAGAGATAGCAGGAGAGCTGGCCAAGGACGGCACGTTCAAGAGTTTTGGAGAGAAAAGAAAGAAGGGATACTGGTCTGTAGTTGTTGACATCGGAGGGATCGAGTGTAGGTTTTTTCAGAAGGGGTGCAACTCTCGCTCTCTTGAAGACGGAAGGGACGTAGCCAGCGGTCAGGGATGAGTTGATGAGCGAGGTGAGGTAAGGGAGAAGGTCTCCGGAAATGGTCTGGAGAAGAGAGGAGGGGATAGGGTCAAGCGGGCAGGTTGTTGGGCGGCCGGCCGTCACAAGACGCGAGATTTCATCTGGAGAGAGGGGAGAGAAAGAGGTCAAAGCACAGGGTAGGGCAGTGTGAGCAGAACCAGCGGTGTCGTTTGACTTAGCAAACGAGGATCGGATGTCGTCGACCTTCTTTTCAAAATGGTTGACGAAGTCGTCTGCAGAGAGGGAGGAGGGGGGGGGAGGGGGAGGAGGATTCAGGAGGGAGGAGAAGGTGGCAAAGAGCTTCCTAGGGTTAGAGGCAGATGCTTGGAATTTAGAGTGGTAGAAAGTGGCTTTAGCAGCAGAGACAGAAGAGGAAAATGTAGAGAGGAGGGAGTGACAGGATGCCAGGTCCGCAGGGAGGCGAGTTTTCCTCCATTTCCGCTCGGCTGCCCGGAGCCCTGTATATAGCCTCCACATTGACTCTGTACCGTAACACCCTGTATATAGCCTCCACATTGACTCTGTACCGTAACACCCTGTATATAGCCTCCACATTGATGGATTCTGTATATAGCCTCCTGTTGTATTCAGTAGTTCACTGTAAGGTCTACCTACACCTGTTGTATTCAGCAGTTCACTGTAAGGTCTACACCTGTTGTATTCAGCAGTTCACTGTAAGGTCTACCTACACCTGTTGTATTCAGCATTTCACTGTAAGGTCTACCTACACCTGTTGTATTCAGCATTTCACTGTGAGGTCTACTACACCTGTTGTATTCAGCATTTCACTGTAAGGTCTGCTACACCTGATGTATTCAGCATTTCACTGTAAGGTCTACCTACACCTGTTGTATTCAGCATTTCACTCTAAGGTCTACCTACACTTGTTGTATTCAGCAGTTCACTGTAAGGTCTACTACACCTGTTGTATTCAGCATTTCACTGTGAGGTCTACTACACCTGTTGTATTCAGCATTTCACTGTAAGGTCTACTACACCTGTTGTATTCAGCATTTCACTGTAAGGTCTACCTACACCTGTTGTATTCAGCATTTCACTGTAAGGTCTACCTACACCTGTTGTATTCAGCATTTCACTGTAAGGTCTACCTACACCTGTTGTATTCAGCAGTTCACTGTAAGGTCTACCTACACCTGTTGTATTCAGCATTTCACTTTAAGGTCTACTACACCTGTTGTATTCAGCAGTTCACTGTAAGGTCTACCTACACCTGTTGTATTCAGCATTTCACTGTAAGGTCTACTACACCTGTTGTATTCAGCATTTCACTGTAAGGTCTACTACACCTGTTGTATTCAGCATTTCACTGTAAGGTCTACTACACCTGTTGTATTCAGCATTTCACTGTAAGGTCTACTACACCTGTTGTATTCAGCATTTCACTGTAAGGTCTACACCTGTTGTATTCAGCAGTTCACTGTAAGGTCTACTACACCTGTTGTATTCAGCATTTCACTGTAAGGTCTACTACACCTGTTGTATTCAGCATTTCACTGTAAGGTCTACTACACCTGTTGTATTCAGCATTTCACTGTAAGGTCTACTACACCTGTTGTATTCAGCATTTCACTGTAAGGTCTACAACACCTGTTGTATTCAGCATTTCACTGTAAGGTCTACTACACCTGTTGTATTCAGCATTTCACTGTAAGGTCTACTACACCTGTTGTATTCAGCATTTCACTGTAAGGTCTACTACACCTGTTGTATTCAGCATTTCACTGTAAGGTCTACTACACCTGTTGTATTCAGCATTTCACTGTAAGGTCTACTACACCTGTTGTATTCAGCATTTCACTGTAAGGTCTACTACACCTGTTGTATTCAGCATTTCACTGTAAGGTCTACTACACCTGTTGTATTCAGCATTTCACTGTGAGGTCTACTACACCTGTTGTATTCAGCATTTCACTGTAAGGTCTACTACACCTGTTGTATTCAGCATTTCACTGTAAGGTCTACCTACACCTGTTGTATTCAGCAGTTCACTGTAAGGTCTACCTACACCTGTTGTATTCAGCATTTCACTTTAAGGTCTACTACACCTGTTGTATTCAGCAGTTCACTGTAAGGTCTACCTACACCTGTTGTATTCAGCATTTCACTGTAAGGTCTACTACACCTGTTGTATTCAGCATTTCACTGTAAGGTCTACTACACCTGTTGTATTCAGCATTTCACTGTAAGGTCTACTACACCTGTTGTATTCAGCATTTCACTGTAAGGTCTACTACACCTGTTGTATTCAGCATTTCACTGTAAGGTCTACACCTGTTGTATTCAGCAGTTCACTGTAAGGTCTACCTACACCTGTTGTATTCAGCATTTCACTTTAAGGTCTACTACACCTGTTGTATTCAGCAGTTCACTGTAAGGTCTACCTACACCTGTTGTATTCAGCATTTCACTGTAAGGTCTACCTACACCTGTTGTATTCAGCATTTCACTTTAAGGTCTACTACACCTGTTGTATTCAGCATTTCACTGTAAGGTCTACTACACCTGTTGTATTCAGCATTTCACTGTAAGGTCTACTACACCTGTTGTATTCAGCATTTCACTGTAAGGTCTACTACACCTGTTGTATTCAGCATTTCACTGTAAGGTCTACTACACCTGTTGTATTCAGCATTTCACTGTAAGGTCTACTACACCTGTTGTATTCAGCATTTCACTGTAAGGTCTACTACACCTGTTGTATCCAGCATTTCACTGTAAGGTCTACTACACCTGTTGTATTCAGCATTTCACTGTAAGGTCTACTACACCTGTTGTATTCAGCATTTCACTGTAAGGTCTACTACACCTGTTGTATTCAGCATTTCACTGTAAGGTCTACTACACCTGTTGTATTCAGCATTTCACTGTAAGGTCTACTACACCTGTTGTATTCAGCATTTCACTGTAAGGTCTACTACACCTGTTGTATTCAGCATTTCACTGTGAGGTCTACTACACCTGTTGTATTCAGCATTTCACTGTAAGGTCTACTACACCTGTTGTATTCAGCATTTCACTGTAAGGTCTACCTACACCTGTTGTATTCAGCATTTCACTGTAAGGTCTACTACACCTGTTGTATTCGGCGCATTAAGGCAAATAACATTTTAAAAACAGGTCCCAAAAATAATCACCAAAACAATCCCTCATTTGATCCGTCAGACTGAACAGGTTTGTAAAGGTCTTCTCCTACTGCTTTGCCCTGCTTGCTAAAGCAGTAGGCTGGCTAGAACTCAGAGGCAGGGTGACATCTGACCGTGTACTGGACTGTTGAGTCCACTAAAGGCTTAAAGCGGTCCTGTCTCCCTGGGTTGGGTTGGCCTGCACCCATAGGGATAATAAATGGCATTCATCTGTCAGATTCCTAAGCACAGCTAGAGTGGGTGTCCATCTCTTCTATTTATAAAAAATATATTATTATTATTTATATTCTTTTTAAACCTTTATTTAACAAGGTAAGTCAGTTTTTTAAATTTACAATGACGGCCTCCACCGAACCAAACACTCCCCTAACCCGGAAGACGCAGGGACAATTCTGCGCCGCACGATGGGACTCCCGATCACGGCCGGTTGTGATCGAACCAGGATCTGTAGTGACGCCTCTAGCACTGAGTTCCTTAGACCACTGTGATACAGCCCGGGATTGAACCAAGGTCTGCAGTGACGCCTCTAGCACTGAGATGCAGTGCCTTAGACTGCTATGAAACAGCCAGGATCGAACCAGGATCTGTAGTGACACCTCTAGCACTGAGTGCCTTAGACCTCTGTGATAGAGCCCGGGATCGAACCAGGGTCTGTAGTGACGCCTCGGCCAAACCCTCCCCTAACCCGGAAGACGCTGGGACAATTCCGCCCCGCCCGATGGGACTCCCGATCACGACCGGTTGTGATACAGCCGGGACCGAACCAAGGTCTGTAGTGACGCCTCTAGCACTGAGATGCAGTGCCTTACACCGCTGTGCCACTCAGGAGGACAAGATGCATACACACACACACACAGACACACACACACACACACACACACACACACACACACACACACACACACACAGGCAGACACACAAATATACACACACAGACAGACACACAAAGGCATCTTGTCTCCTTTCCTAACCCCCTGGGCGCTGGCTTTGTGAAAGTAGAAGAGGCCCAGCTGATTGTGAAAGCCTGTTTATGCCTGTGGGGGTCCCTACACACACACACACACAACACAAAAACAGACAACACAAACACACACAACACACACACTTCTACTTTCACACTGTTTATGCCTTTGACCGACGATTACACAATGTAGGAAAACAATCAGAAGTGGGGGGGTACAGGGTTGTGTGTGTTTGTGGTGTGTGTGTGTGTGTGTTTGTGGTGTGTGTGTGTTTGTGGTGTGTGTGTGTGTGTGTGTTTGTGGTGTGTGTGTGTGTGTGTGTTTGTGGTGTGTGTGTGTGTGTGTGTGGTGTGTGTGTGTGTTTGTGGTGTGTGTGTGTGTGTTTGTGGTGTGTGTGTGTGTTTGTGGTGTGTGTGTGTGTGTGTGTTTGTGGTGTGTGTGTGTTTGTGGTGTGTGTGTGTGTGTGTGTGGTGTGTGTGTGTGTGTGTTTTTGTGTTGTGTGTGTGTTTGTGAGTGTGTGTGTGGTGTGTGGTGAGTGTGTGTGTGTGTGTGTGTGTGTGTGTGTGTGTGTGTGTGTGTGTGTGTGTGTGTGTGTGTGTGTGTGTGTGTGTGTGTGTGTGTGTGTGTGTGTTTTTGTGTTGTGTGTGTGTGTTTGTGAGTGTGTGTGTGGTGTGTGTAGGGACCCCCAGCGTGGAGATGTGTACATATCTAGCATGGTTGCCATGGTGCACGTTTAGTTTTGTCCCTAGGGGCAGATGATGGTAACATGGGTAATGAGATGGGGTTGACAGCTACATGGGTAATGAGATGGGGTTGACAGCTACATGGTAACATGGGTAATGAGATGGGGTTGACAGCTACATGGTAACATGGGTAATGAGATGGGGTTGACAACTACATGGGTAATGAGATGGGGTTGACAGCTACATGGGTAATGAGATGGGGTTGACAGCTACATGGGTAATGAGATGGGGTTGACAGCTACATGGTAACATGGGTAATGAGATGGGGTTGACAACTACATGGGTAATGAGATGGGGTTGACAGCTACATGGGTAATGAGATGGGGTTGACAGCTACATGGGTAATGAGATGGGGTTGACAGCTGCATGGTAACATGGGTAATGAGATGGGGTTGACAGCTGCATGGATAATGAGATGGGGTTGACAGCTACATGGGTAATGAGATGGGGTTGACAGCTACATGGGTAATGAGATGGGGTTGACAGCTACATGGGTAATGAGATGGGGTTGACAGCTGCATGGGTAATGAGATGGGGTTGACAGCTACATGGGTAATGAGATGGGGTTGACAGCTACATGGGTAATGAGATGGGGTTGACAGCTACATGGGTAATGAGATGGGGTTGACAGCTACATGGTAACATGGGTAATGAGATGGGGTTGACAGCTACATGGTAACATGGGTAATGAGATGGGGTTGACAGCTACATGGTAACATGGGTAATGAGATGGGGTTGACCGCTACATGGTAACATGGGTAATGAGATGGGGTTGACAGCTACATGGTAACATGGGTGATGAGATGGGGTTGACCGCTACATGGTAACATGGGTAATGAGATGGGATTGACAGCTATATGGGTAATGAGATGGGGTTGACAGCTACATGGTAACATGGGTAATGAGATGGGGTTGACAGCTACATGGGTAATGAGATGGGGTTGACAGCTACATGGGTAATGAGATGGGGTTGACAGCTACATGGGTAATGAGATGGGGTTGACAGCTACATGGGTAATGAGATGGGGTTGACAGCTACATGGGTAATGAGATGGGGTTGACAGCTGCATGGTAACATGGGTAATGAGATGGGGTTGACAGCTACATGGGTAATGAGATGGGGTTGACAGCTACATGGTAACATGGGTAATGAGATGGGGTTGACAGCTACATGGTAACATGGGTAATGAGATGGGGTTGACAGCTACATGGGTAATGAGATGGGGTTGACAACTACATTGTAACATGGGTAATGAGATGGGGTTGACAGCTACATGGTAACATGGGTAATGAGATGGGGTTGACAGCTACATGGTAACATGGGTAATGAGATGGGGTTGACAGCTACATGGGTAATGAGATGGGGTTGACAGCTACATGGGTGATGAGATGGGGTTGACAGCTACATGGTAACATGGGTGATGAGATGGGGTTGACAGCTACATGGTAACATGGGTAATGAGATGGGGTTGACAGCTACATGGGTAATAGGATGGGGTTGACAGCTACATGGTAACATGGGTGATGAGATGGGGTTGACAGCTACATGGGTAATGAGATGGAGTTTACAGCTACATGGTAACATGGGTAATGAGATGGGGTTGACAGCTACATGGTAACATGGGTAATGAGATGGAGTTGACAGCTACATGGTAACATGGGTAATGAGATGGGGTTGACAGCTACATGGGTAATGAGATGGGGTTGACAGCTACATGGGTAATGAGATGGAGTTGACAGCTACATGGTAACATGGGTAATGAGATGGGGTTGACAGCTACATGGTAACATGGGTAATGAGATGGGGTTGACAGCTACATGGGTAATGAGATGGGGTTGACAGCTACATGGGTAATGAGATGGAGTTGACAGCTACATGGTAACATGGGTAATGAGATGGGGTTGACAGCTACATGGTAACATGGGTAATGAGATGGGGTTGACAGCTACATGGTAACATGGGTAATGAGATGGGGTTGACAGCTACATGGTAACATGGGTAATGAGATGGGGTTGACAGCTGCATGGTAACATGGGTAATGAGATGGGGTTGACAGCTACATGGGTAATGGATGGGGTTGACAGCTACATGGGTAATGAGATGGGGTTGACAGCTACATGGTAACATGGGTAATGAGATGGGGTTGACAGCTACATGGGTAATGGATGGGGTTGACAGCTACATGGGTAATGAGATGGGGTTGACAGCTACATGGTAACATGGGTAATGAGATGGGGTTGACAGCTACATGGTAACATGGGTAATGAGATGGGGTTGACAGCTGCATGGTAACGTGGGTAATGAGATGGGGTTGACAGCTACATGGGTAATGAGATGGGGTTGACAAATACATGGTAACATGGGTAATGAGATGGGGTTGACAGCTACATGGTAACATGGGTAATGAGATGGGGTTGACAGCTACATCGGTAATGAGATGGGGTTGACAGCTACATGGGTAATGAGATGGGGTTGACAGCTACATGGTAACATGGGTAATGAGATGGGGTTGACAACTACATGGGTAATGAGATGGGGTTGACAGCTACATCGGTAATGAGATGGGGTTGACAGCTACATGGGTAATGAGATGGGGTTGACAGCTACATGGGTAATGAGATGGGGTTGACAGCTACCTGGTAACATGGGTAATGAGATGGGGTTGACAGCTACATGGTAACATGGGTAATGAGATGGGTTTGACAGCTACATGGTAACATGGGTAATGAGATGGGGTTGACAGCTGCATGGTAACATGGGTAATGAGATGGGGTTGACAGCTACATGGTAACATGGGTGATGAGATGGGGTTGACCGCTACATGGTAACATGGGTAATGAGATGGGGTTGACAGCCATATGGGTAATGAGATGGGGTTGACAGCTACATGGTAACATGGGTAATGAGATGGGGTTGACAGCTACATGGTAACATGGGTAATGAGATGGGGTTGACAACTACATGGGTAATGAGATCGGGTTGACAGCTACATGGGTAATGAGATGGGGTTGACAGCTACATGGGTAATGAGATGGGGTTGACAGCTACATGGGTAATGAGATGGGGTTGACAGCTACATGGTAACATGGGTAATGAGATGGGGTTGACAACTACATGGGTAATGAGATGGGGTTGACAGCTACATGGGTAATGAGATGGGGTTGACAGCTACATGGGTAATGAGATGGGGTTGACAGCTGCATGGTAACATGGGTAATGAGATGGGGTTGACAGCTGCATGGATAATGAGATGGGGTTGACAGCTACATGGGTAATGAGATGGGGTTGACAGCTACATGGGTAATGAGATGGGGTTGACAGCTACATGGGTAATGAGATGGGGTTGACAGCTACATGGGTAATGAGATGGGGTTGACAGCTGCATGGGTAATGAGATGGGGTTGACAGCTACATGGGTAATGAGATGGGGTTGACAGCTACATGGGTAATGAGATGGGGTTGACAGCTACATGGGTAATGAGATGGGGTTGACAGCTACATGGTAACATGGGTAATGAGATGGGGTTGACAGCTACATGGTAACATGGGTAATGAGATGGGGTTGACAGCTACATGGTAACATGGGTAATGAGATGGGGTTGACCGCTACATGGTAACATGGGTAATGAGATGGGGTTGACAGCTACATGGTAACATGGGTGATGAGATGGGGTTGACCGCTACATGGTAACATGGGTAATGAGATGGGATTGACAGCTATATGGGTAATGAGATGGGGTTGACAGCTACATGGTAACATGGGTAATGAGATGGGGTTGACAGCTACATGGGTAATGAGATGGGGTTGACAGCTACATGGGTAATGAGATGGGGTTGACAGCTACATGGGTAATGAGATGGGGTTGACAGCTACATGGGTAATGAGATGGGGTTGACAGCTACATGGGTAATGAGATGGGGTTGACAGCTGCATGGTAACATGGGTAATGAGATGGGGTTGACAGCTACATGGGTAATGAGATGGGGTTGACAGCTACATGGTAACATGGGTAATGAGATGGGGTTGACAGCTACATGGTAACATGGGTAATGAGATGGGGTTGACAGCTACATGGGTAATGAGATGGGGTTGACAACTACATGGGTAATGAGATGGGGTTGACAGCTACATGGGTAATGAGATGGGGTTGACAGCTACATGGGTAATGAGATGAGGTTGACAGCTACATGGGTAATGAGATGGGGTTGACAGCTGCATGGTAACATGGGTAATGAGATGGGGTTGACAGCTACATGGGTAATGAGATGGGGTTGACAGCTACATGGTAACATGGGTAATGAGATGGGGTTGACAGCTACATGGTAACATGGGTAATGAGATGGGGTTGACAGCTACATGGGTAATGAGATGGGGTTGACAACTACATTGTAACATGGGTAATGAGATGGGGTTGACAGCTACATGGTAACATGGGTAATGAGATGGGGTTGACAGCTACATGGTAACATGGGTAATGAGATGGGGTTGACAGCTACATGGGTAATGAGATGGGGTTGACAGCTACATGGGTGATGAGATGGGGTTGACAGCTACATGGTAACATGGGTGATGAGATGGGGTTGACAGCTACATGGTAACATGGGTAATGAGATGGGGTTGACAGCTACATGGGTAATAGGATGGGGTTGACAGCTACATGGTAACATGGGTGATGAGATGGGGTTGACAGCTACATGGGTAATGAGATGGAGTTGACAGCTACATGGTAACATGGGTAATGAGATGGGGTTGACAGCTACATGGTAACATGGGTAATGAGATGGAGTTGACAGCTACATGGTAACATGGGTAATGAGATGGGGTTGACAGCTACATGGGTAATGAGATGGGGTTGACAGCTACATGGGTAATGAGATGGAGTTGACAGCTACATGGTAACATGGGTAATGAGATGGGGTTGACAGCTACATGGTAACATGGGTAATGAGATGGGGTTGACAGCTACATGGGTAATGAGATGGGGTTGACAGCTACATGGGTAATGAGATGGAGTTGACAGCTACATGGTAACATGGGTAATGAGATGGGGTTGACAGCTACATGGTAACATGGGTAATGAGATGGGGTTGACAGCTACATGGTAACATGGGTAATGAGATGGGGTTGACAGCTACATGGTAACATGGGTAATGAGATGGGGTTGACAGCTGCATGGTAACATGGGTAATGAGATGGGGTTGACAGCTACATGGGTAATGGATGGGGTTGACAGCTACATGGGTAATGAGATGGGGTTGACAGCTACATGGTAACATGGGTAATGAGATGGGGTTGACAGCTACATGGGTAATGGATGGGGTTGACAGCTACATGGGTAATGAGATGGGGTTGACAGCTACATGGTAACATGGGTAATGAGATGGGGTTGACAGCTACATGGTAACATGGGTAATGAGATGGGGTTGACAGCTGCATGGTAACGTGGGTAATGAGATGGGGTTGACAGCTACATGGGTAATGAGATGGGGTTGACAACTACATGGTAACATGGGTAATGAGATGGGGTTGACAGCTACATGGTAACATGGGTAATGAGATGGGGTTGACAGCTACATCGGTAATGAGATGGGGTTGACAGCTACATGGGTAATGAGATGGGGTTGACAGCTACATGGTAACATGGGTAATGAGATGGGGTTGACAACTACATGGGTAATGAGATGGGGTTGACAGCTACATCGGTAATGAGATGGGGTTGACAGCTACATGGGTAATGAGATGGGGTTGACAGCTACATGGGTAATGAGATGGGGTTGACAGCTACCTGGTAACATGGGTAATGAGATGGGGTTGACAGCTACATGGTAACATGGGTAATGAGATGGGTTTGACAGCTACATGGTAACATGGGTAATGAGATGGGGTTGACAGCTGCATGGTAACATGGGTAATGAGATGGGGTTGACAGCTACATGGTAACATGGGTGATGAGATGGGGTTGACCGCTACATGGTAACATGGGTAATGAGATGGGGTTGACAGCTATATGGGTAATGAGATGGGGTTGACAGCTACATGGTAACATGGGTAATGAGATGGGGTTGACAGCTACATGGTAACATGGGTAATGAGATGGGGTTGACAGCTACATGGGTAATGGATGGGGTTGACAGCTACATGGGTAATGAGATGGGGTTGACATCTGCATGGTAACATGGGTAATGGATGGGGTTGACAGCTACATGGGTAATGAGATGGGGTTGACAGCTACATGGTAACATGGGTAATGAGATGGGGTTGACAGCTACATGGTAACATGGGTAATGAGATGGGGTTGACAGCTACATGGTAACATGGGTAATGGGAAAGGGTTGACAGTTCCTGTGCTTTAAGAAAGTATTCACACCCCTTGACTTTTTCCTCATTTTGATGTGTTACAGCCTGAATATTAAAATACATAGAGATTTTGTGCACTGGCCTACTCACAACACCATATGATGCCATAGTGGAATTATGTTTGTAGAAATGTTTACAAATTAATAAAAAATGAAAAGCTAAATTGTCTTTGTCAATAAGTATTCAGTTCCTTTGTTATGACAAGCATAAATAAAGCCAGGAGTAAAAATGTGCTTGACAAATCACATAAAAAGATGCATGGACTCGCTTTGTGTGCAATAATAGTGTTAAACATGACTGCTGAACGACTCATCTCTGTACCCCACACATATAATTATCTGTAAGGTACATCCGTTGAGCAGTGAATTTCAAACACAGATTCAACCACAAAGACCAGGGAGGTTTTCCAATGCCTTGCAAAGAAGGGCACCTGTTAGTAGATGTGTACAGTTTTTTTTAAAGCAGACATTGAATGTCCCTTTGAACATGGTGAAGTTATTAATTACACTTTGGATGGTGCATCAATACACCCAGTCACTACAAAAATACATCCGTCCTTCCTAACTCAGTTGTCGGAGAGGAAAGAAACTGCTCAGGGATTTCACCATGAGGCCAATGGTGACTTTAAAACACTTACAGAGTTTAATGGCTGTGATAGGAGAAAAGTGAGGATGAATCAACAACATTGTAATTACTCCACACTACTGTACTAACCTAAATGACAGTGTAAAAAGAAGGAAGCCTGTACACAATATAAATATTCCAAAAGATGTATCCTGTTTGCAATAAGGCAATAAAGTAAAACTGCAAAAAATGTGACAAAGAAATTAACTTTCTGTCCTGAATACAAAGCATTATGTTTAGGGAAGATCCACCACAACACATCTCTGAGTACCACTCTTCATATTTTCAAGCATGGTGGTGCCTGCATCATGTTATGGGTATGTGAGTTTTTTAGGATACAAATAAACGGAATAGATCTAAGCACAGGCAAAATCCTGGAGGAAAACCTGATTCAGTCTGCTTTCCAAATTAAACTGCGAGACAAATTCACCTTTCAGCAGGACAATAACCTAAAACACAAGGCCAAATCTACACTGGAGTTGCTTACCAAGAAGACATTGAATGTTCCGGAGTGGCCTAGATATAGTTTTGACTTAAATCAGCTTGAAAATATATGGCAAGACTTGAAAATGGCGATCTAGCAATGATCAACAACCAACTTGACAGAGCTTGAAGAATTTTTTTAAAGAATGATGTGCAAATATTGTACAATCCAGGTGTGCAAAGCTCTTAGACTCACAGCTGTAATCACTGCCAAAGGTGATTCTAACATGAATTGACTCAGGAGTGGGAAAACTTACGTAAATTAGATATTTTGCAAAAATGTCTAAAAACACTTTGTTATTATGGGGTATTGTGTTTAAATGGGGGAGAGAAAATCTATTTAATCCATTTTTAATTCAGGGTGTAACTCAACAAAAGTGTGGAATAAGTCAAAAGGTATAAATACTTTCTGAAGGCACTGTGCAACATGGGTAAAGTCACATTTTGAAATGACTACATACTTTCATCAAACATATTAGGCCTGGACGGACGGGAAGTTTTAGAGCACTGTGTTTCCTCTGAGAGGCCCAGTTCTTTTTACGATTTTGTGACAGTTGACAGAATCATAATCTGTCTGGATTCTACCAGAACTGCAGTATGGCTGAATGGTTTTACACAGGCCGAGAAAATATACTGTATCCAGAGGGAGAAGAGGAGAGAAGACGGGAGGAGGAGGATGAGGAGAGGAGGTGAGTGGAAGGGAGTGGGGGCGGGGGGAGAGGAGAGGAGAGGAGAGGGGCAGGGGAGAGGAGAGGAGTGGGGCAGGGGGAGAGGAGAGGAGTGGGGCAGGGGGAGAGGAGAGGAGAGGAGAAGAGAGGAAAGGAGAGGAGAGGAGAGGAGAGGAGAGGAGAGGAGAGGAGAGGAGAGGAGGACAGCTGACAGATTCAGAATCTGTCTGGATTCCACAAGAACTGCAGTGTCGCTGAATAGTTTTACACAAGTCGAAGAAATATATTGTATCCGGAGGGAGGAGAGAATAGGAGTGTAAGGGAAGACAGTGGGGGGGGGGCATGGAGCGGGGGGGGGGGTTGCAGAGGAGGGGGGGGGGGGGGAGTAAAGTTGGGGAGAGGGTAGGAGATTCGACCCAGCAACCTTAAGTTTTTGTTTTGTTTAATTAATTCCCATGTATTACATAAAGTACAGTGGAATAGAAGTGTGTATTTAAGTTAGATTTTGGCACTTGCTACTCTAGCAAACGAAACGTGGAGAAACTATTTCCCCCTGAAGCTTGGTCCAGAGCTGCTGGTGATGTACAATACACACATGCTGCACACACACACACACACACACACACACACGTATCCCTAGCACACCCACATACTCGCATAAACACACACACACCATTTCTCCCCCCACACACACACTCACGTATCACCCCCTCCACACATGCACCCCCCTCCCCCAAAACACACACAGCCTCTTCTCTACGCCTGAGGAACAGAGGCGGCGTGTTGGCAGTGCTCCAACATAAACACAGAGGGGTCAGAGTTCAAATAGACTTGTTCTCTGGCCTCCTGAGACGCTCCAGTCCCTAACTGTGTGTGTGTGTGTGGGGGGGGGGGGGTCTGAGACAGCCTGGGTAGAGGGAAGAAGGAGGGAGGGTTGGAGGGAGGAGAGGAGGCAGGGAGGGATGGAGGGAGGAGAAGAGGCAGGGAGGGATGGAGGGAGGGAGGGAGGGAGGGAGGGAGGGAGGGAGGGAGAGAGGGAGGAGGCAGGGAGGGATGGAGGGATGGAGAGAGGGAGGAGAGGAGGCAGGGAGGGATGGAGGGAGGAGAGGAGGCAGGGAGGGATGGAGGGAGGGAGGGAGGGAGGGAGGAGAGGAGGCAGGGAGGGATGGAGGGAGGCAGGGAGGGATGGAGGGAGGGAGGGAGGGAGGGAGGGAGGGAGGGAGGGATGGAGGGAGGAGAGGAGGCAGGGAGGGATGGAGGGAGGAGAGGAGGCAGGGAGGGATGGAGGGAGGAGAGGAGGCAGGGAGGGATGGAGGAAGGAGAGGAGGCAGGGAGGGATGGAGGGAGGAGAGGAGGCAGGGAGGGATGGAGGGAGGAGAGGAGGCAGGGAGGGATGGAGGGAGGATAGGAGGCAGGGAGGGATGGAGGGAGTGATGTTACTCCTCTCCTCTCTAGATCAAAGCCTATCTATCTGCTGACTGCTGCTGGAGCGAGACCAGCTCAGAAATGTTCTACACTCTGAGAAAACATCAGAGGGGGACAGGTTCTACACTCCGAGAAAACATCAGGGGAGGAAGACAGGTTCTACACTCCGAGAAAACATCAGGGGAGGAGGACAGGTTCTACACTCTGAGAAAACATCAGAGGAGGAGGACAGGTTCTACCATCTGAGAAAACATCAGGAGAGGACAGGTTCTACCCTCTGAGAAAACATCAGAGGGGGACAGGTTCTACACTCCGAGAAAACATCAGGGGAGGAGGACAGGTTCTACCCTCTGAGAAAACATCAGAGGAGGACAGGTTCTACCCTCTGAGAAAACATCAGAGGAGGACAGGTTTTACACTCTGAGAAAACATCAGAGGAGGAGGACAGGTTCTACACTATGAGAAAACATCAGAGGAGGAGGACAGGTTCTACACTCTGAGAAAACAGAGGAGGAGGAGGACAGGTTCTACACTCTGAGAAAACAGAGGAGGAGGAGGAGGACAGGTTCTACACTCTGAGAAAACATCAGAGGAGGAGGACAGGTTCTACACTCTGAGAAAACATCACAGGAGGAGGACAAGTTCTACACTCTGAGAAAACAGAGGAGGAGGAGGAGGAGGAGGAGGACAGGTTCTACACTCTGAGAAAACAGTAGAGGAGGAGGACAGGTTCTACACTCTGAGAAAACAGAGGAGGAGGAGGACAGGTTCTACACTCTGAGAAAACAGAGGAGGAGGAGGAGAGGTTCTACACTCTGAGAAAACATCAGAGGAGGAGGAGGACAGGTTCTACACTCTGAAAAAACAGAGGAGGAGGAGGACAGGTTCTACACTCTGAGAAAACAGAGGAGGAGGAGGAGGACAGGTTCTACACGCTGAGAAAACAGAGGAGGAGGAGGACAGGTTCTACACTTAGAAAACAGAGGAGGAGGACAGGTTCTACACTCTGAGAAAACAGAGGAGGAGGAAGACAGGTTCTACACTTAGAAAACAGAGGAGGAGGACAGGTTCTACACTCTGAGAAAACATCAGAGGAGGAGGACAGGTTCTACACTCTGAGAAAACATCAGAGGAGGAGGACAGGTTCTACACTCTGAGAAAACATCAGAGGAGGAGGACAGGTTCTACACTCTGAAAACATCAGAGGAGGAGGAGGACAGGTTCTACACTCTGAGAAAACAGAGGAGGAGGACAGGTTCTACACTGAGAAAACAGAGGAGGAGGACAGGTTCTACACTCTGAGAAAACAGAGGAGGAGGAGGACAGGTTCTACACTCTGAGAAAACAGAGGAGGAGGAGGACAGGTTCTACACTCTGAGAAAACAGAGGAGGAGGACAGGTTCAACACTCTGAGAAAACAGAGGAGGAGGAGGACAGGTTCTACACTCTGAGAAAACAGAGGAGGAGGACAGGTTCTACACTCTGAGAAAACATCAGAGGAGGAGGACAGGTTCTACACTCTGAAAACATCAGAGGAGGAGGAGGACAGGTTCTACACTCTGAGAAAACAGAGGAGGAGGACAGGTTCTACACTGAGAAAACAGAGGAGGAGGACAGGTTCTACACTCTGAGAAAACAGAGGAGTAGGAGGACAGGTTCTACACTCTGAGAAAACAGAGGAGGAGGAGGACAGGTTCTACACTCTGAGAAAACAGAGGAGGAGGACAGGTTCAACACTCTGAGAAAACAGAGGAGGAGGAGGACAGGTTCTACACTCTGAGAAAACAGAGGAGGAGGACAGGTTCTAGACTCTGAGAAAACAGAGGAGGAGGACAGGTTCTACACTCTTAGAAAACATCAGAGGAGGAGGACAGGTTCTACACTCTGAGAAAACATCAGAGGAGGAAGACAGGTTCGACACTTAGAAAACAGAGGAGGATGACAGGTTCTACACTCTGAGAAAACATCAGAGGAGGAGGACAGGTTCTACACTCTGAGAAAACAGAGGAGGAGGAGGAGGACAGGTTCTACACTCTGAGAAAACATCAGAGGAGGACAGGTTCTACACTCTGAGAAAACAGAGGAGGAGGACAGGTTCTAAACTCTGAGAAAACAGAGGAGGAGGAAGACAGGTTCTACACTCTGAGAAAACAGAGGAGTAGGAGGACAGGTTCTACACTCTGAGAAAACAGAGGAGGAGGACAGGTTCTACACTCTGAGAAAACAGAGGAGGAGGAGGACAGGTTCTACACTCTGAGAAAACAGAGGAGGAGGAGGACAGGTTCTACACTCTGAGAAAACAGAGGAGGAGGAGGACAGGTTCTACACTCTGAGAAAACATCAGAGGAGGAGGAGGACAGGTTCTACACTCTGAGAAAACAGAGGAGGAGGAGGAGGACAGGTTCTACACGCTGAGAAAACAGAGGAGGAGGAGGACAGGTTCTACACTCTGAGAAAACAGAGGAGGAGGAGGACAGGTTCTACACTCTGAGAAAACAGAGGAGGAGGAAGACAGGTTCTACACTCTGAGAAAACAGAGGAGGAGGAAGACAGGTTCTACACTCTGAGAAAACATCAGAGGAGGAGGACAGATTCTACACTCTGAGAAAACATCAGAGGAGGAGGACAGGTTCTACACTCTGAAAACATCAGAGGAGGAGGAGGACAGGTTCTACACTCTGAGAAAACAGAGGAGGAGGACAGGTTCTACACTGAGAAAACAGAGGAGGAGGACAGGTTCTACACTCTGAGAAAACAGAGGAGGAGGAGGAGGACAGGTTCTACACTCTGAGAAAACAGAGGAGTAGGACAGGTTCTACACTCTGAGAAAACAGAGGAGGAGGACAGGTTCTACACTCTGAGAAAACAGAGGAGGAGGAGGACAGGTTCTACACTCTGAGAAAACAGAGGAGTAGGAGGACAGGTTCTACACTCTGAGAAAACAGAGGAGGAGGAGGACAGGTTCTACACTCTGAGAAAACATCAGAGGAGGAGGACAGGTTCTACACTCTGAGAAAACATCAGAGGAGGAGGACAGGTTCTACACTCTTAGAAAACAGAGGAGGAGGACAGGTTCTACACTCTAAGAAAACAGGAGCAGGAGGACAGGTTCTACACTCTGAGAAAACAGAGGAGGAGGACAGGTTCTACACTCTGAGAAAACATCAGAGGAGGAGGACAGGTTCTACACTCTTAGAAAAAATCAGAGGAGGAGGATAGGTTCTACACTCTGAGAAAACATCCGAGGAGGACAGGTTCTACACTCTTAGAAAACAGAGGAGGAGGAGGAGGACAGGTTCTACACTCTGAGAAAACAGAGGAGGAGGAGGACAGGTTCTACACTCTGAGAAAACAGAGGAGGAGGAGGACAGGTTCTACACTCTTAGAAAACAGAGGAGGAGGAGGACAGGTTCTACACTCTTAGAAAACAGAGGAGGAGGAGGACAGGTTCTACACTCTGAGAAAACAGAGGAGGAGGAGGAGGAGGACAGGTTCTACACTCTGAGAAAACAGAGGAGGAGGAGGAGGACAGGTTCTACACTCTGAGAAAACAGAGGAGGAGGACAAGTTCTACACTGAGAAAACAGAGGAGGAGGACAGGTTCTACACTCTGAGAAAACAGAGGAGGAGGAGGAGGACAGGTTCTACACTCTGAGAAAACAGAGGAGGAGGAGGACAGGTTCTACACTCTGAGAAAACAGAGGAGGAGGAGGAGGACAGGTTCTACACGCTGAGAAAACAGAGGAGGAGGAGGACAGGTTCTACACTCTGAGAAAACAGAGGAGGAGGAGGACAGGTTCTACACTCTGAGAAAACAGAGGAGGAGGAAGACAGGTTCTACACTTAGAAAACAGAGGAGGAGGACAGGTTCTACACTCTGAGAAAACATCAGAGGAGGAGGACAGGTTCTACACTCTGAGAAAACATCAGAGGAGGAGGACAGGTTCTACACTCTGAAAACATCAGAGGAGGAGGAGGACAGGTTCTACACTCTGAGAAAACAGAGGAGGAGGACAGGTTCTACACTGAGAAAACAGAGGAGGAGGACAGGTTCTACACTCTGAGAAAACAGAGGAGGAGGAGGAGGACAGGTTCTACACTCTGAGAAAACAGAGGAGTAGGACAGGTTCTACACTCTGAGAAAACAGAGGAGGAGGACAGGTTCTACACTCTGAGAAAACAGAGGAGGAGGAGGACAGGTTCTACACTCTGAGAAAACAGAGGAGTAGGAGGACAGGTTCTACACTCTGAGAAAACAGAGGAGGAGGAGGACAGGTTCTACACTCTGAGAAAACAGAGGAGGAGGAGGACAGGTTCAACACTCTGAGAAAACAGAGGAGGAGGAGGACAGGTTCTACACTCTGAGAAAACAGAGGAGGAGGACAGGTTCTAGACTCTGAGAAAACAGAGGAGGAGGACAGGTTCTACACTCTTAGAAAACATCAGAGGAGGAGGACAGGTTCTACACTCTGAGAAAACAGAGGAGGAGGAAGACAGGTTCTACACTCTGAGAAAACAGAGGAGGAGGAGGAGGACAGGTTCTACACTCTGAGAAAACAGAGGAGGAGGAGGAGGACAGGTTCTACACTCTGAGAAAACATCAGAGGAGGACAGGTTCTACACTCTGAGAAAACAGAGGAGGAGGACAGGTTCTAAACTCTGAGAAAACAGAGGAGGAGGAGGACAGGTTCTACACTCTGAGAAAACAGAGGAGTAGGAGGACAGGTTCTACACTCTGAGAAAACAGAGGAGGAGGAGGACAGGTTCTACACTCTGAGAAAACAGAGGAGGAGGACAGGTTCTAGACTCTGAGAAAACAGAGGAGGAGGACAGGTTCTACACTCTGAGAAAACATCAGAGGAGGAGGACAGGTTCTACACTCTGAGAAAACATCAGAGGAGGAGGACAGGTTCTACACTCTGAGAAAACATCAGAGGAGGAGGACAGGTTCTACACTCTTAGAAAACAGAGGAGGAGGACAGGTTCTACACTCTAAGAAAACAGGAGCAGGAGGACAGGTTCTACACTCTGAGAAAACAGAGGAGGAGGACAGGTTCTACACTCTGAGAAAACATCAGAGGAGGAGGACAGGTTCTACACTCTTAGAAAAAATCAGAGGAGGAGGATAGGTTCTACACTCTGAGAAAACATCCGAGGAGGACAGGTTCTACACTCTTAGAAAACAGAGGAGGAGGAGGAGGACAGGTTCTACACTCTGAGAAAACAGAGGAGGAGGAGGACAGGTTCTACACTCTGAGAAAACAGAGGAGGAGGAGGACAGGTTCTACACTCTTAGAAAACAGAGGAGGAGGAGGACAGGTTCTACACTCTTAGAAAACAGAGGAGGAGGAGGACAGGTTCTACACTCTGAGAAAACAGAGGAGGAGGAGGAGGAGGACAGGTTCTACACTCTGAGAAAACAGAGGAGGAGGAGGACAGGTTCTACACTCTGAGAAAACAGAGGAGGAGGAGGACAGGTTCTACACTCTGAGCAAACAGAGGAGGAGGAGGACAGGTTCTACACTCTGAGAAAACATCAGAGGAGGAGGACAGGTTCTACACTCTTAGAAAACATCAGAGGAGGAGGACAGGTTCTACACTCTGAGAAAACAGAGGAGGAGGAGGACAGGTTCTACACTCTGAGAAAACAGAGGAGGAGGACAGGTTCTACACTCTGAGAAAACAGAGAAGGAGGAGTACAGGTTCTACACTGAGAAAACAGAGGAGGAGGAGGACAGGTTCTACACTCTGAGAAAACAGAGGAGGAGGAGGACAGGTTCTACACAATGAAAAAACAGAGGAGGAGGACAGTTTCTACACTCTGAGAAAACAGAGGAGGAGGACAGGTTCTACACTCTGAGAAAACAGAGGAGGAGGACAGGTTCTACACTCTGAGAAAACAGAGGAGGAGGAGGATAGGTTCTACACTCAGAAAAAACAGAGGAGGAGGAGGACAGGTTCTACACTCTGAGAAAACAGAGGAGGAGGAGGAGGACAGGTTCTACACTCTGAGAAAACATCCGAGGAGGAGGACAGGTTCTACACTCTGAGAAAACATCAGAGGAGGAGAACAGGTTCTACACTCTGAGAAAACAGAGGAGGAGGAGGACAGGTTCTACACTTTTAGAAAACAGAGGAGAAGGAGGATAGGTTCTACACTCTGAGAAAACATCCGAGGAGGACAGGTTCTACACTCTTAGAAAACAGAGGAGGAGGACAGGTTCTACACTCTGAGAAAACAGTAGAGGAGGAGGAGGACAGGTTCTAGACTCTGAGAAAACATCAGAGGAGGACAGGTTCTACACTCTTAGAAAACAGAGGAGGAGGAGAACAGGTTCTACACTCTGAGAAAACAGAGGAGGAGGAGGACAGGTTCTACACTTTTAGAAAACAGAGGAGAAGGAGGATAGGTTCTACACTCTGAGAAAACATCCGAGGAGGGCAGGTTCTACACTCTTAGAAAACAGAGGAGGAGGACAGGTTCTACACTCTGAGAAAACAGTAGAGGAGGAGGAGGACAGGTTCTAGACTCTGAGAAAACATCAGAGGAGGACAGGTTCTACACTCTTAGAAAACAGAGGAGGAGGAGAACAGGTTCTACACTCTGAGAAAACAGAGGAGGAGGAGGAGGACAGGTTCTACACTCTGAGAAAACAGGAGGAGGAGGACAGGTTCTACACTCTTAGAAAACAGAGGAGGAGGAGGACAGGTTCTACACTCTGAGAAAACAGAGGAGGAGGAGGACAGGTTCTACACTGAGAAAACAGAGGAGGAGGAGGACAGGTTCAACACTCTGAGAAAACAGAAGAGGAGGAGGACAGGTTCTACACTCTGAGAAAGCAGAGGAGGAGGAGGAGGAGGACAGGTTCTACACTCTGAGAAAACAGGAGGAGGAGGACAGGTTCTACACTCTTAGAAAACAGAGGAGGGGGAGGACAGGTTCTACCCTCTGAGAAAACAGTAGAGGAGGACAGGTTCTACACTCTTAGAAAACAGAGGAGGAGGAGGACAGGTTCTACACTCTGAGAAAACAGAGGAGGAGTAGGACAGGTTCTACACTCTTAGAAAACAGAGGAGGAGGACAGGTTCTACACTGAGAAAACAGAGGAGGAGGACAGGTTCTACACTCTGAGAAAACAGAGGAGGAGGGGGACAGGTTCGACACTCTATGAAAACATCAGATGAGGAGGACAGGTTCTACATTCTGAGAAAACAGAGGAGGAGGAGGACAGGTTCTACACTCTGGGAAAACAGAGGAGGAGGACAGGTTCTACACTCTGAGAAAACATCAGAGGAGGAGGACAGGTTCTACACTCTGAAAACATCAGAGGAGGAGGAGGACAGGTTCTACACTCTGAGAAAACAGAGGAGGAGGACAGGTTCTACACTGAGAAAACAGAGGAGGAGGACAGGTTCTACACTCTGAGAAAACAGAGGAGGAGGAGGAGGACAGGTTCTACACTCTGAGAAAACAGAGGAGTAGGACAGGTTCTACACTCTGAGAAAACAGAGGAGGAGGACAGGTTCTACACTCTGAGAAAACAGAGGAGGAGGAGGACAGGTTCTACACTCTGAGAAAACAGAGGAGTAGGAGGACAGGTTCTACACTCTGAGAAAACAGAGGAGGAGGAGGACAGGTTCTACACTCTGAGAAAACAGAAGAGGAGGAGGACAGGTTCTACACTCTGAGAAAACAGAGGAGGAGGAGGAGGAGGACAGGTTCTACACTCTGAGAAAACAGGAGGAGGAGGACAGGTTCTACACTCTTAGAAAACAGAGGAGGGGGAGGACAGGTTCTACCCTCTGAGAAAACAGTAGAGGAGGACAGGTTCTACACTCTTAGAAAACAGAGGAGGAGGAGGACAGGTTCTACACTCTGAGAAAACAGAGGAGGAGTAGGACAGGTTCTACACTCTTAGAAAACAGAGGAGGAGGACAGGTTCTACACTGAGAAAACAGAGGAGGAGGACAGGTTCTACACTCTGAGAAAACAGAGGAGGAGGGGGACAGGTTCGACACTCTATGAAAACATCAGATGAGGAGGACAGGTTCTACATTCTGAGAAAACAGAGGAGGAGGAGGACAGGTTCTACACTCTGGGAAAACAGAGGAGGAGGACAGGTTCTACACTCTGAGAAAACATCAGAGGAGGAGGACAGGTTCTACACTCTGAAAACATCAGAGGAGGAGGAGGACAGGTTCTACACTCTGAGAAAACAGAGGAGGAGGACAGGTTCTACACTGAGAAAACAGAGGAGGAGGACAGGTTCTACACTCTGAGAAAACAGAGGAGGAGGAGGAGGACAGGTTCTACACTCTGAGAAAACAGAGGAGTAGGACAGGTTCTACACTCTGAGAAAACAGAGGAGGAGGACAGGTTCTACACTCTGAGAAAACAGAGGAGGAGGAGGACAGGTTCTACACTCTGAGAAAACAGAGGAGTAGGAGGACAGGTTCTACACTCTGAGAAAACAGAGGAGGAGGAGGACAGGTTCTACACTCTGAGAAAACAGAGGAGGAGGAGGACAGGTTCAACACTCTGAGAAAACAGAGGAGGAGGAGGACAGGTTCTACACTCTTAGAAAACAGAGGAGGAGGACAGGTTCTACACTCTAAGAAAACAGGAGCAGGAGGACAGGTTCTACACTCTGAGAAAACAGAGGAGGAGGACAGGTTCTATACTCTGAGAAAACATCAGAGGAGGAGGACAGGTTCTACACTCTTAGAAAAAATCAGAGGAGGAGGATAGGTTCTACACTCTGAGAAAACATCCGAGGAGGACAGGTTCTACACTCTTAGAAAACAGAGGAGGAGGAGGAGGACAGGTTCTACACTCTGAGAAAACAGAGGAGGAGGAGGACAGGTTCTACACTCTTAGAAAACAGAGGAGGAGGAGGACAGGTTCTACACTCTTAGAAAACAGAGGAGGAGGAGGACAGGTTCTACACTCTGAGAAAACAGAGGAGGAGGAGGAGGAGGACAGGTTCTACACTCTGAGAAAACAGAGGAGGAGGAGGAGGACAGGTTCTACACTCTGAGAAAACAGAGGAGGAGGACAGGTTCTACACTGAGAAAACAGAGGAGGAGGACAGGTTCTACACTCTGAGAAAACAGAGGAGGAGGAGGAGGACAGGTTCTACACTCTGAGAAAACAGAGGAGGAGGAGGACAGGTTCTACACTCTGAGAAAACAGAGGAGGAGGAGGAGGACAGGTTCTACACGCTGAGAAAACAGAGGAGGAGGAGGACAGGTTCTACACTCTGAGAAAACAGAGGAGGAGGAGGACAGGTTCTACACTCTGAGAAAACAGAGGAGGAGGAAGACAGGTTCTACACTTAGAAAACAGAGGAGGAGGACAGGTTCTACACTCTGAGAAAACATCAGAGGAGGAGGACAGGTTCTACACTCTGAGAAAACATCAGAGGAGGAGGACAGGTTCTACACTCTGAAAACATCAGAGGAGGAGGAGGACAGGTTCTACACTCTGAGAAAACAGAGGAGGAGGACAGGTTCTACACTGAGAAAACAGAGGAGGAGGACAGGTTCTACACTCTGAGAAAACAGAGGAGGAGGAGGAGGACAGGTTCTACACTCTGAGAAAACAGAGGAGTAGGACAGGTTCTACACTCTGAGAAAACAGAGGAGGAGGACAGGTTCTACACTCTGAGAAAACAGAGGAGGAGGAGGACAGGTTCTACACTCTGAGAAAACAGAGGAGTAGGAGGACAGGTTCTACACTCTGAGAAAACAGAGGAGGAGGAGGACAGGTTCTACACTCTGAGAAAACAGAGGAGGAGGAGGACAGGTTCAACACTCTGAGAAAACAGAGGAGGAGGAGGACAGGTTCTACACTCTGAGAAAACAGAGGAGGAGGACAGGTTCTAGACTCTGAGAAAACAGAGGAGGAGGACAGGTTCTACACTCTTAGAAAACATCAGAGGAGGAGGACAGGTTCTACACTCTGAGAAAACATCAGAGGAGGAAGACAGGTTCTACACTCTGAGAAAACAGAGGAGGAGGAGGAGGACAGGTTCTACACTCTGAGAAAACAGAGGAGGAGGAGGAGGACAGGTTCTACACTCTGAGAAAACATCAGAGGAGGACAGGTTCTACACTCTGAGAAAACAGAGGAGGAGGACAGGTTCTAAACTCTGAGAAAACAGAGGAGGAGGAGGACAGGTTCTACACTCTGAGAAAACAGAGGAGTAGGAGGACAGGTTCTACACTCTGAGAAAACAGAGGAGGAGGAGGACAGGTTCTACACTCTGAGAAAACAGAGGAGGAGGACAGGTTCTAGACTCTGAGAAAACAGAGGAGGAGGACAGGTTCTACACTCTGAGAAAACATCAGAGGAGGAGGACAGGTTCTACACTCTGAGAAAACATCAGAGGAGGAGGACAGGTTCTACACTCTGAGAAAACATCAGAGGAGGAGGACAGGTTCTACACTCTTAGAAAACAGAGGAGGAGGACAGGTTCTACACTCTAAGAAAACAGGAGCAGGAGGACAGGTTCTACACTCTGAGAAAACAGAGGAGGAGGACAGGTTCTACACTCTGAGAAAACATCAGAGGAGGAGGACAGGTTCTACACTCTTAGAAAAAATCAGAGGAGGAGGATAGGTTCTACACTCTGAGAAAACATCCGAGGAGGACAGGTTCTACACTCTTAGAAAACAGAGGAGGAGGAGGAGGACAGGTTCTACACTCTGAGAAAACAGAGGAGGAGGAGGACAGGTTCTACACTCTGAGAAAACAGAGGAGGAGGAGGACAGGTTCTACACTCTTAGAAAACAGAGGAGGAGGAGGACAGGTTCTACACTCTTAGAAAACAGAGGAGGAGGAGGACAGGTTCTACACTCTGAGAAAACAGAGGAGGAGGAGGAGGAGGACAGGTTCTACACTCTGAGAAAACAGAGGAGGAGGAGGACAGGTTCTACACTCTGAGAAAACAGAGGAGGAGGAGGACAGGTTCTACACTCTGAGCAAACAGAGGAGGAGGAGGACAGGTTCTACACTCTGAGAAAACATCAGAGGAGGAGGACAGGTTCTACACTCTTAGAAAACATCAGAGGAGGAGGACAGGTTCTACACTCTGAGAAAACAGAGGAGGAGGAGGACAGGTTCTACACTCTGAGAAAACAGAGGAGGAGGACAGGTTCTACACTCTGAGAAAACAGAGAAGGAGGAGTACAGGTTCTACACTGAGAAAACAGAGGAGGAGGAGGACAGGTTCTACACTCTGAGAAAACAGAGGAGGAGGAGGACAGGTTCTACACAATGAAAAAACAGAGGAGGAGGACAGTTTCTACACTCTGAGAAAACAGAGGAGGAGGACAGGTTCTACACTCTGAGAAAACAGAGGAGGAGGACAGGTTCTACACTCTGAGAAAACAGAGGAGGAGGAGGATAGGTTCTACACTCAGAAAAAACAGAGGAGGAGGAGGACAGGTTCTACACTCTGAGAAAACAGAGGAGGAGGAGGAGGACAGGTTCTACACTCTGAGAAAACATCCGAGGAGGAGGACAGGTTCTACACTCTGAGAAAACATCAGAGGAGGAGAACAGGTTCTACACTCTGAGAAAACAGAGGAGGAGGAGGACAGGTTCTACACTTTTAGAAAACAGAGGAGAAGGAGGATAGGTTCTACACTCTGAGAAAACATCCGAGGAGGACAGGTTCTACACTCTTAGAAAACAGAGGAGGAGGACAGGTTCTACACTCTGAGAAAACAGTAGAGGAGGAGGAGGACAGGTTCTAGACTCTGAGAAAACATCAGAGGAGGACAGGTTCTACACTCTTAGAAAACAGAGGAGGAGGAGAACAGGTTCTACACTCTGAGAAAACAGAGGAGGAGGAGGACAGGTTCTACACTTTTAGAAAACAGAGGAGAAGGAGGATAGGTTCTACACTCTGAGAAAACATCCGAGGAGGGCAGGTTCTACACTCTTAGAAAACAGAGGAGGAGGACAGGTTCTACACTCTGAGAAAACAGTAGAGGAGGAGGAGGACAGGTTCTAGACTCTGAGAAAACATCAGAGGAGGACAGGTTCTACACTCATAGAAAACAGAGGAGGAGGAGAACAGGTTCTACACTCTGAGAAAACAGAGGAGGAGGAGGAGGACAGGTTCTACACTCTGAGAAAACAGGAGGAGGAGGACAGGTTCTACACTCTTAGAAAACAGAGGAGGAGGAGGACAGGTTCTACACTCTGAGAAAACAGAGGAGGAGGAGGACAGGTTCTACACTGAGAAAACAGAGGAGGAGGAGGACAGGTTCTACACTCTGAGAAAACAGAAGAGGAGGAGGACAGGTTCTACACTCTGAGAAAACAGAGGAGGAGGAGGAGGAGGACAGGTTCTACACTCTGAGAAAACAGGAGGAGGAGGACAGGTTCTACACTCTTAGAAAACAGAGGAGGGGGAGGACAGGTTCTACCCTCTGAGAAAACAGTAGAGGAGGACAGGTTCTACACTCTTAGAAAACAGAGGAGGAGGAGGACAGGTTCTACACTCTGAGAAAACAGAGGAGGAGTAGGACAGGTTCTACACTCTTAGAAAACAGAGGAGGAGGACAGGTTCTACACTGAGAAAACAGAGGAGGAGGACAGGTTCTACACTCTGAGAAAACAGAGGAGGAGGGGGACAGGTTCGACACTCTATGAAAAATCAGATGAGGAGGACAGGTTCTACATTCTGAGAAAACAGAGGAGGAGGAGGACAGGTTCTACACTCTGGGAAAACAGAGGAGGAGGACAGGTTCTACACTCTGAGAAAACAGAGGAGGAGGACAGGTTCTACACTCTGAGAAAACAGAGGAGGAGGAGGAGGACAGGTTCTACACTCTTAGAAAACAGAGGAGGAGGAGGAGGACAGGTTCTACACTCTTAGAAAACAGAGGAGGAGGAGGACAGGTTCTACACTCTGAGAAAACAGAGGAGGAGGACAGGTTCTACACTCTGAGAAAACAGAGGAGGAGGAGTACAGGTTCTACACTGAGAAAACAGAGGAGGAGGAGGACAGGTTCTACACTCTGAGAAAACAGAGGAGGAGGAGGACAGGTTCTACACTCTGAAAAAACAGAGGAGGAGGACAGGTTCTACACTCTGAGAAAACAGAGGAGGAGGACAGGTTCTACACTGAGAAAACAGAGGAGGAGGACAGGTTCTACACTCTTAGAAAACAGAGGAGGAGGACAGGTTCTACACTCTGAGAAAACAGTAGGGGAGGAGGAGGACAGGTTCTACACTCTGAGAAAACAGAGGAGGAGGAGGACAGGTTCTACACTCTGAGAAAACAGAGGAGGAGGAGGAGGACAGGTTCTACACTCTGAGAAAACATCCGAGGAGGAGGACAGGTTCTACACTCTGAGAAAACATCAGAGGAGGAGAACAGGTTCTACACTCTGAGAAAACAGAGGAGGAGGAGGACAGGTTCTACACTTTTAGAAAACAGAGGAGAAGGAGGATAGGTTCTACACTCTGAGAAAACATCCGAGGAGGACAGGTTCTACACTCTTAGAAAACAGAGGAGGAGAACAGGTTCTACACTCTGAGAAAACAGAGGAGGAGGAGGACAGGTTCTACACTTTTAGAAAACAGAGGAGAAGGAGGATAGGTTCTACACTCTGAGAAAACATCCGAGGAGGACAGGTTCTACACTCTTAGAAAACAGAGGAGGAGGACAGGTTCTACACTCTGAGAAAACAGTAGAGGAGGAGGAGGACAGGTTCTAGACTCTGAGAAAACATCAGAGGAGGACAGGTTCTACACTCTTAGAAAACAGAGGAGGAGGAGAACAGGTTCTACACTCTGAGAAAACAGAGGAGGAGGAGGAGGACAGGTTCTACACTCTGAGAAAACAGGAGGAGGAGGACAGGTTCTACACTCTTAGAAAACAGAGGAGGAGGAGGACAGGTTCTACACTCTGAGAAAACAGAGGAGGAGGAGGACAGGTTCTACACTGAGAAAACAGAGGAGGAGGAGGACAGGTTCTACACTCTGAAAAAACAGAGGAGGAGGAGGAGGAGGACAGGTTCTACACTCTGAGAAAACAGAAGAGGAGGAGGACAGGTTCTACACTCTGAGAAAACAGAGGAGGAGGAGGAGGAGGACAGGTTCTACACTCTGAGAAAACAGGAGGAGGAGGACAGGTTCTACACTCTTAGAAAACAGAGGAGGGGGAGGACAGGTTCTACCCTCTGGGAAAACAGTAGAGGAGGACAGGTTCTACACTCTTAGAAAACAGAGGAGGAGGAGGACAGGTTCTACACTCTGAGAAAACAGAGGAGGAGTAGGACAGGTTCTACACTCTTAGAAAACAGAGGAGGAGGAGGACAGGTTCTACACTGAGAAAACAGAGGAGGAGGACAGGTTCTACACTCTGAGAAAACAGAGGAGGAGGAGGACAGGTTCGACACTCTTAGAAAACATCAGAGGAGGAGGACAGGTTCTACATTCTGAGAAAACAGAGGAGGAGGAGGACAGGTTCTACACTCTGAGAAAACAGAGGAGGAGGACAGGTTCTACACTCTGAGAAAACAGAGGAGGAGGAGGAGGACAGGTTCTACACTCTGAGAAAACAGAGGAGGAGGAGGAGGACAGGTTCTACACTCTTAGAAAACAGAGGAGGAGGAGGAGGACAGGTTCTACACTCTTAGAAAACAGAGGAGGAGGAGGACAGGTTCTACACTCTGAGAAAACAGAGGAGGAGGACAGGTTCTACACTCTGAGAAAACAGAGGAGGAGGAGTACAGGTTCTACACTGAGAAAACAGAGGAGGAGGAGGACAGGTTCTACACTCTGAGAAAACAGAGGAGGAGGAGGACAGGTTCTACACTCTGAAAAAACAGAGGAGGAGGACAGGTTCTACACTCTGAGAAAACAGAGGAGGAGGACAGGTTCTACACTCTGAGAAAACAGAGGAGGAGGACAGGTTCTACACTCTTAGAAAACAGAGGAGGAGGACAGGTTCTACACTCTGAGAAAACAGTAGAGGAGGAGGAGGACAGGTTCTACACTCTGAGAAAACAGAGGAGGAGGAGGACAGGTTCTAGACTCTGAGAAAACATCAGAGGAGGACAGCTTCTACACTCTTAGAAAACAGAGGAGGAGGAGAACAGGTTCTACACTCTGAGAAAACAGAGGAGGAGGAGGAGGACAGGTTCTACACTCTGAGAAAACAGGAGGAGGAGGACAGGTTCTACACTTAGAAAACAGAGGAGGAGGAGGACAGGTTCTACACTCTGAGAAAACAGAGGAGGAGGAGGACAGGTTCTACACTGAGAAAACAGAAGAGGAGGAGGACAGGTTCTACACTGAGAAAACAGAAGAGGAGGAGGACAGGTTCTACACTCTGAGAAAACAGAGGAGGAGGAGGACAGATTCTACACTCTGAGAAAACAGGAGGAGGAGGACAGGTTCTACACTCTTAGAAAACAGAGGAGGAGGAGGACAGGTTCTACCCTCTGAGAAAACAGGAGGAGGAGGACAGGTTCTACACTCTTAGAAAACAGAGGAGGAGGAGGACAGGTTCTACCCTCTGAGAAAACAGTAGAGGAGGACAGGTTCTACACTCTTAGAAAACAGAGGAGGAGGAGGACAGGTTCTACACTCTGAGAAAACAGAGGAGGAGTAGGACAGGTTCTACACTCTTAGAAAACAGAGGAGGAGGAGGACAGGATCTACACTCTGAGAAAACAGAGGAGGAGGACAGGTTCTACACTGAGAAAACAGAGGAGGAGGAGGACAGGTTCGACACTCTTAGAAAACATCAGAGGAGGAGGACAGGTTCTACACTCTGAGAAAACAGAGGAGGAGGAGGACAGGTTCTACACTCTGAGAAAACAGAGGAGGAGGAGGACAGGTTCTACACTCTGAGAAAACAGAGGAGGAGGACAGGTTCTACACTCTGAGAAAACAGAGGAGGAGGAGGAGGACAGGTTCTACACTCTGAGAAAACATCAGAGGAGGAGAACAGGTTCTACACTCTGAGAAAACAGAGGAGGAGGAGGAGGACAGGTTCTACACTTTTAGAAAACAGAGAAGAAGGAGGATAGGTTCTACACTCTGAGAAAACATCCGAGGAGGACAGGTTCTACACTCTTAGAAAACAGAGGAGGAGGACAGGTTCTACACTCTGAGAAAACAGTAGAGGAGGAGGACAGGTTCTACACTCTGCGAAAACAGAGGAGGAGGAGAACAGGTTCTACACTCTTAGACAACAGAGGAGGAGGAGGACAGGTTCTACACTCTGAGAAAACAGAGGAGGAGGAGGAGGACAGGTTCTACACTCTGAGAAAACAGAGGAGGAGGAGGACAGGTTCTACACTCTGAGAAAACAGAGGAGGAGGAGGACAGGTTCTACACTGAGAAAAAAAGGTGCTGTCTTGAATTAAAAGGAATCTTCGGCTGTCCCCTCAGGAGAACCCTTTGAAGAACTCTTTCTGTTTCCAGGTACATTTTTGGGTCCTCCTTTCCAGAGGGTTCAACATGGAATCCCAAAGGGTTCTACATGGAACCAAAATCAATCAATCAAATGTATTTATAAAGGCCTTTTTACAACAGCCGATGTCACAAAGTGCTATTCAGAAACCCAGCCTAAAACCCCAAACAGCAAGCAATGCAGATGTAGAAGCACATTGGCTAGGAAATACTCCCTAGAAAGGCTGGAACCTAGGAAGAAACCTAGAGAGGAACCAGGCTCTGAGGGGTGGCCAGTCCTCTTCTGGCTGTGCCGGATGGAGATTATAACAGAACATGGCCAAGATGGGTTCAGAAATGGTTCTCCTATGTGGACAGCCGAAGAACCCTTTGGCATAAAGACTCCCTCAAACGGAGGAGGAGGTCAAAGGGGAACGAACCCATGTTACCTCAAACTACAAAGACTGCTTCACTTAATCGCAAAATGCTAATATTTCCCAAAGTTCTCAGGTTTCCCAGAAACCGAGGTTTGAGGTGTTCGGGAATCAGCTGGGAATAAGCAGGAAATACAGAATCCTCCATTCAAGATTTATGGAAAACCTAGGGAATTTGGCAAAGTTTAGCTGAATTTTGCAACCCTAGAACTACAAAGACTGCTTCATGTTACCTCAAACCACAAGACTGCTTCTAAAGCCTACCTTATCCTCAGCCAGAGACAGTCATCCTAGATGATAATGCAGGGTTCCTTGAGAAAAGCAACATGACTTCAGCACAGTCCAAAAGTAATTTGACCATGTCTTGTATGGTCTTTAGCTCTGGTTAATTTAGCAGAGATGTTAGAGATAGAGAGATATTAGAGGTAGGGAGATGTTAGAGGTAGAGAGATGTTAGAGGTAGAGAGCTATTAGAGATAGAGAGCTATTAGAGGTAGAGAGCTATTAGAGATAGAGAGATATTAGAGGTAGAGAGCTATTAGAGGTAGATAGATAGTAGAGGTAGAGAGATATTAGAGGTAGAGAGCTATTAGAGGTAGAGAGATATTAGAGGTAGAGAGCTATTAGAGGTAGAGAGCTGTGTGAAGCGCTAGCTAGCTAGTGGCTAGTCCATATTTTGAGAAACACACCCAGTATGATTATTGTGAGGAAGAAATGCTTTCTCTCTACTATATAATCAAGAAGCTGATTAAACAGCATGATCATTACACAGGTGTACCTTGTGCTGGGGACAATAAAAGGCCACTCCAAAATGTACACTTTTGTCACACAACACAATGCCACAGATGTCTCTTTTGAGGGAACGTGTAATTGGCATGCTGAGTGCAGGAATATCCACCAGAGCTGTTAACCTCCAACGTCATTTTTGAGAATTTGGCGGAACGTCCAACCAGCCTCACAACCGCAGACCATGTGTTATCCATGCCAGCCCAGGGAGACAGTGTGTTCCAGTTCGCCGTAAAATCGAGCAACTTCGCACAGCCATTGAAGAGGAGTGGGAAAACATTCCACAGGCCACAATCAACAACCTGATCAACTCTATCGAAGGAGATGTGTCACGCTGCATGAGGCAAATGTTGGTCACACCAGATACTGACTGGTTTTCATATCCACGACCCTACCTTTTTTAAGATATCTGTGACCAACAGATGCATACCTGTATTCCCAGTCATGTGAAATCCATAGATTAGAGCCTAATGAATTGATTTCTATTGACTGATTTCCTCATATGAACTGTAACTCGGTAAAACCTTTGAAATTGTTGCATGTTGCGTTAATATTTTTGTTCAGTATACTTTCAGGTCAATAAAGTTTTTCTGTAATACAATGACGACACATTGTAGTTATGATAGAGCCTGGACAGTCACGAAGGCATACACAACAGTATCATTGGCATATAAGTGCAGGTTACATTTTTTTTTACAGACATTGTTACAGATACTGTTAATGTAAACAGTAAAAAGTACAGGAACCAGAATCGACCCCTGCGGGACACCTTTTGTAATATCCAGGAAACCTGATGTAACACCCATCAGTAGATACACATTGAGTTCAATCTGTCAAGTACTTTTTAAACCAGCTACACGCAGCCTGGTCTAGGCTAATTGAGGGAGGAAAGCCTCTGAATTAGAAGTGAGTTATCAACAGTATCTGACCTTAATGTCTTAATGTGATGATGGACTGTTGTTTCTCTTTGCTTATTTGAGCTGTTCTTGCCATAATATGGACTTGGTCTTTTACCAATTTAGGCTATCTTCTGTATACCACCCCTACCTTGTCACAACACAACTGATTGGCTCAAACGCATTAAGAAGGAAAGAAATTCCACAAATGAACTTTTAACAAAGCACACCTGTTAATTGAAATGCATTCCAGGTGACTACCTGGTTGAGAGAATGCCAAGAGTGTGCAAAGCTGTCATCAAGGCAAAGGGTGGGTTTTCAAGAATCTCAAACATGAAATATATTTAGATTTGTTTAACTCTTTTTTTGTTTCTACATGATTCTATATGTGTTATTTCATAGTTTTGATGTCTTCACTATTATTCTACAATGCAGAAAATAGTCAAAATAAAGAAAAACCCTTGAATGAGTAGGTGTTCTAAAACTTTTGACCGGTAGTGTATATTATCATAATTTTTTGGCTGTTTTGCATGTTATTTTGGCACGAGTCACATATCAAATGAAAATCAAATCATATCAAATTTTTGTTGTCACAGGCGGCGAAATGCTTACTTACAAGCCTTTAACCAACAATACAGTTTTAAGAAAAATACCATAAAAAAGAGGGGGGGGGGGGCAATATAAGTAGTCTGGGTATCCATTTGATTAGAAGTTCAGGAGTCTTATGGCTTGGGGGTAGAAGCTGTTTAGAAGCCTCTTGGACCTAGACTTGGCGCTCCGAGAACAGTCTATGACTAGGGTGGCTGAAGTCTTTGACAATTTATAGGGCCTTCCTCTGACACCGCCTGGTATAGAGGTCCAGGATGGCAGGAAGCTTGTCCACAGTTATGTACTGGGCAGTTCGCACTACCCTCTGTACTGCCTTGCGGTAAGAGGCCGAACATTTCCCATACCAGGCAGTGATGCAACCATTCAGGATGCTCTCGATGGTGCAGCTGTCGAACCTTTTGAGGATCTGAGGACCCATGCCAAATCTTTTAAGTCTCCTGAGGGGGAATTGGTTTTGTCGTGCCCTCTTCACGACTGTCTTGGTGTGCTTGGAACATGTTAGTTTGTTGGTGATGTGGACACCAAGGAACTTGAAACTCTCAACCTGCTCCACTACAGCCAAATCAATGAGAATGGGGGCGTGCTCGGTCCTCCTTCTCCTTTAGTCCAAAATCATCTGCTTACTCTTAATCACGTTGAGGGAGAGGTTGTTGTCCTGGCACCACACGGCCAGGTCTCTGGCCTCCTCCCTATAGGCTGCCTCGTCGTTGTCGGTGATCAGGCCGTTGTGTCATCGGCAAACTTAATGATGGTGTTGGAGTTGTGCCTGGCCGTGCAGTCATGAGTGAACAGGGAGTACAGGAGGGGACTGAGCATGTACCCTAGAGGTGCCCCCCTGTTGAGGATCAGCGTGGCGAATGTGTTGCAACCTACCCTTACCACCTGGGGGCGGCCCGTCAGGAAGTCCAGGATCCAATTGCAGAGGGAGGTGTTTAGTCCCAGGGTCCTTAGCTTAGTGATGTGCTTTGAGGGCACTATGGTGTTGAAAGCTGAGCTGTAGTCAATGAATAGCATTCTCACATAGGTGTTCCTTTTGTCCAGGTGTGAACGGGGAGTTTGGAATGCAATAGAGATTGCATCATCTGTGGATCTGTCGGGGCGGTATGCAAATTGGAGTGGGTCTAGGGTTTCTGGGATTATGGTGTTGATGTGAGCCATGACAAGCCTTTAAAATAATTTCTTGGCTACAGACGTGAGTGCTACGGTTCGGTAGTCATTAAGGCAGGTTTGTCAAGCGCTGATCTGTTTCACCTGTCTTTGTGTTTGTCTCCACCCCCCGCCAGGTGTCGCCCATCTTCCCCATTACCCCCTGTGTATTTATACCTGTGTTCTCTGTTTGTCTGTTGCCAGTTCGTCTTGTTTGTCAAGCCTACCGGCATTTGTCCTGTCAGCTCCTGCTTTTCCCAGCTTCTCTTTTTCTCACACTCCTGGTTTTGACCCTCGCCTGTCTCGTCTCTGTACCCGCCTGCCTGACCACTCTACCTGCCCCTGCCCCTGCCTGCCGACCTTTGCCCCATCTCTGGATTATTGACGCCTGCCTCCCTTGACCTGTCTCTAGCCTGCCCCTTGGAGTATTAAACCATTGTTTAATCAACGTGTCTGCATGTGAGTCTTACCTTGATTCCTGATAGGTTACCTTAGTGTTACAACTTAGTGTTCTTAGGCACAGGGACTATGGTGGTCTGCTTCAGACAGGGACAGGTTGAAAATGTTGGTTACTTACCGGTGCATCAATCAGCTCTCGGGGGTTAAACACTCAGATATAGCACCAACAGCATTCGGTATGGCAGCAGGGGGGCAGTAAATCCCAGAAACTAATACACTGGTTGATGGACACATCCACAACCAGAAACTCAAATAAAATTCAAATAATAATGTTCTCTTGAAACGTTTTCCAATGGTTGAAATTCAGTCTAATGGTCACGTTCTTCGTTTTCCTCGTCTGAGGAGGAGTAGGAGATATCGGACCAATACGCAGCGTGGTGAGTATTCATATTTATTTTTGAATACTTGAAACAAACAAACAAAATAATTAATAAACTAACGAACACGAAACAGTCCCGTATGGTGAACAAACACAGAAACAGGAACAATCACCCACAACCCACAATACAAAACAGGCTACCTAAATATGGCTGTCAATCAGAGACAACGACAAACACCTGCCTCTGATTGAGAACCATATCAGGCCAAACACATAGAAATAGACAAACTAGACAAACAACATAGAATGCCCACTTAGATCACACCCTGACCAAACAAAACATAGAAATCATACAAAGCAAACTATGGTCAGGGCGTGACACTAATGGTCCGTGTAAGACAGATTCCTTCATCCCGCACCCACCTGGCGTTCTGTCCGACTCCCACCCGCTACCACAAGAACTGGTCCCGAATCTAACCGCAGTCCTGCAATGTTATTTTAGGCATACAGTATGTAAATGAGATATTTCTAAAAACCTGTTTTGGTTTGTCATTATGGGGTTTGTTTGTAGATTGATGAGGGGGGGAAAAAAACGATTTAATCTATTTTAGAATAAGGCTGTAACGTAACAAAAATTTGGAAAAAGTCAAGGGGTCTGAATACTTTCTAAATTACCTCGTACACTTGCACATCAACTCGGTACTGGTACCCCATGTATATAGCCAAGTTATCGTTACTCATTGTGTATTTATTCCTTGTGTTATTATTTTTTCTGTTATTTCTCCACCAAAAATGTATCTCTGCATTGTTGGGAAGGGACCATCAGTAAGCATTTCACTGTTAGTCTACACCAGTTGTTTACAAAGCATGGGACAAATAGAGCTTGATTTGATTTCATGCAAATCAAATCAAATTCAAATCAAATTTATTTATACAGCCCTTCGTACATCAGCTGATATCTCAAAGTGCTGTACAGAAACCCAGCCTAAAACCCCCAAACAGCAAGCAATGCAGGTGTAGAAGCACGGTGGCTAGGAAAAACTCCCTAGAAAGACCAAAACCTAGGAAGAAACGTAAAAGCAAATCTATCATGTTTAAGATCATGTTCAAGATGAGACTGCTGTTGCACCCAGTCCAGGCGATGTTGGTTCACGTTGAGATTCGTTAGATGAACATGAGAACATTTACAAGAGCTAAACTTCTTACTTTAATGACAAGAGATGATTAGACAAAAACACCCGTGGAAGTTTGTCAAAAGGACAAAATGAAAAAAAATAAACTTTGTAAAAACAGCATGAACTATGTATTTGTTTGTTTGGATCCCCATTACGTTTTGTAGACGCAGCAGCTATTCTTCCTGGGGTTCACAAAAGAAAAGAAAACATGACAACAAAACACTGATTAACAAGGACAGTCAAACAAAATTTAAATTTAAAATACAACAAAATACAAAACAACAGAACTAAATAAATAATGTGTATGTTAGTTTGTGTACCCCTCCCCCCCCCCCCCAATACCCTCCGTTCCATGAGATGTTGCTCAATCTTTTGTTTTAAAGGTAATTTTGTTGTTTGGAGGTCCATGCGATCATGGCTCTGTAAAACATTGTGGGTTATCCGTTAATTCCTTTTGGACTTGGGTTGAAAGTTGCATACTCTTTTAATTTAACTGAATATAATTATATATTATATTTATGTTTTATTATAAGCGTTCTACAAGGAATTTCAGCAGCATATCACTAGGCTATTTGAAGACCTCCCTGGGAATAGTGTTGTAATAGAACTGACAAGCCAACAAACACAGGTTGAAAAACACTGCTCCATAATAACACAAAAAGTACTGTAAATAATTCTTGCTTTCCACCATTAAAAATAATAACATTTCTACAAATATTGAGTTTAAAGATTCACAGCACATTTCAATGATTTAAGGATTCAACAAAACATGCATAATATGACAAATGCAAACAGATATTTCTCTTTGTTTCATTGTCAGGAAGCAACAGCATAAATAAACACATCATATGAGTCTAACATTAGAAAAACAATTGGGCACTGCAGCATACCAGAGATCACGTGACCTGCTATTCTAGGGCACAAAGGCATCCCTCATAAACTAATGTTCAACATTCTAGGTTACTGACAGTCCGGACAGGAACAAATGACATTGCGGACAGGAACAAATGTCATTCCGGACAGGAACAAATTACATTCCGGACAGGAACAAATGACATTCCGGACAGGAACAAAGGACAGTCCGGACAGGAACAAATGACAGTCCGGACAGGAACAAATGACATTCCGGACAGGAACAAATGACATTCCGGACAGGAACAAAGGACAGTCCGGTAAGGAAAAAATGACATTCCGGACAGGAACAAATGACATTCCGGACAGGAACAAATGACATTCCGGACAGGAACAAATGACATTCCGGACAGGAACAAATGACATTCCGGCAGGAACAAATGACAGTCCGGACAGGAACAAATGACAGTCCGGACAGGAACAAATGACAGTCCAGACAGGAGCAAATGACAATCCGGACAGGAACAAATGACAATCCGGACAGGAACAAATGACATTCCGGACAGGAACAAATGACAATCCGGACAGGAACAAATGACATTCCGGCAGGAGCAAATGACAGTCCGGACAGGAACAAATGACATTCCGGCAGGAGCAAATGACAGTCCGGACAGGAACAAATGACAGTCCGGACAGGAACAAATGACAGTCCAGACAGGAGCAAATGACAATCCGGACAGGAACAAATGACATTCCGGACAGGAACAAATGACATTCCGGACAGGAACAAATGACATTCCGGCAGGAGCAAATGACAGTCCGGAAGGAACAAATGACATTCCGGCAGGAGCAAATGACAGTCCGGACAGGAACAAATGACAGTCCAGACAGGAGCAAATGACAGTCCGGCAGGAGCAAATGACAATCCGGACAGGAACAAATGACAGTCCGGACAGGAACAAATGACATTCCAGACAGGAACAAATGACATTCCGGACAGGAACAAATGACAATCCGGACAGGAACAAATGACATTCCGGACAGGAACAAATGACAATCCGGACAGGAACAAATGTCATTCCGGACAGGAACAAATGACATTCCGGACAGGAACAAATGACATTCCGGACAGGAACAAATGACAATCCGGACAGGAACAAATGACAGTCCGGCAGGAACAAATGACAGTCCGGACAGGAACAAATGACAATCCGGACAGGAACAAATGACAGTCCAGACAGGAACAAATGACAGTCCGGACAGGAGCAAATGACAATCCGGACAGGAGCAAATGACAGTCCGGCAGGAGCAAATGACAGTCCGGACAGGAACAAATGACATTCCGGCAGGAACAAATGACAGTCCGGAGAGGACAGGACATAGCAATAGTCACTATGGCCCTGAGATAAGTATCTGTGACCCTGAGATAAGTATCTGTGACCCTGAGATAAGTATCTGTGACCCTGAGATAAGTCTGTCTGTGGCCCTGAGATAAGTCTGTCTGTGGCCCTGAGATAAGTCTGTCTGTGACCCTGAGATAAGTCTGTCTGTGGCCCTGAGATAAGTCTGTCTGTGGCCCTGAGATAAGTCTGTCTGTGGCCCTGAGATAAGTATCTGTGACCCTGAGATAAGTCTGTCTGTGGCCCTGAGATAAGTATCTGTGACCCTGAGATAAGTCTGTCTGTGGCCCTGAGATAAGTATCTGTGACCCTGAGATAAGTCTGTCTGTGGCCCTGAGATAAGTATCTGTGACCCTGAGATAAGTCTGTCTGTGGCCCTGAGATAAGTCTGTCTGTGGCCCTGAGATAAGTCTGTCTGTGACCCTGAGATAAGTATCTGTGACCCTGAGATAAGTATCTGTGGCCCTGAGATAAGTATCTGTGACCCTGAGATAAGTATCTGTGACCCTGAGATAAGTATCTGTGACCCTGAGATAAGTCTGTCATGACCATGGGCTCAGTGCTTAAAGGCAATGTAGCACGTAAACTGAGTTTACAAAACATTAAGAACACCTTCCTACTATTGAGTTGCACCCGCTTTTGCCCTCGGAACAGCCTCAATTCGTTGGGCATGGAATACAAGGTATTGAAAGTGTTCCACAGGGATGCTGGGCCATGTTGCCTCCAATGCTTCCCACAGTGTTTTTTTTAAATATTTTTTTATTTAACCAGTTAGGCCAGTAGAGAACAAGTTCTCATTTACAACTACGACCTGGCCAAGATAAAGCAAAGCAGTGCGACACAAACAACAACACAGAGTTACACATCGGATAAACAAACGTACAGTCAAACAACACAATAGAAAAGTCTATATACAGTGTGTGCAAATGGCGTGAGGAGGTAAGGCAATAAATAGGCCATAGTAGTGAAGTAATTACAATTGAGCAAATTAACACTGGAGTGATAGATGTGCAGATGATGATGTGCAAGTAGAAATACTGGTGTGCAAAAGAGCAAAAAAGTAAATAAAAACAATATGGGGATGAGGTAGGTAATTGGATGGGCTATTTACAGATGGGCTGTGTACAGCTGCAGCGATCAGTAAGCTGCTCAGATAGCTGATGCTTAAAGTTATTGAGGGAAATATACGTTTCCAGCTTCGGCAATTTTTGCAATTCATTCCAGTCATTGGCAGCAGAGAACTGGAAGGAAAGGAGGCCAAAGGAGGTGTTGGCTTTGGGGATGAACAGTGAGATATACCTGCTGGAGCACGTGCTACAGATGGGTGTTGTTATGGTGACCAGTGAGATAAGGCGGAGGCTTTACCTAGCATAGACTTATAGATGACCTGGAGCCAGCGGGTCTGGCGACGAATATGTAGCGAGGGCCAGCCGACGAGAGCATGCAAGTCGCAGTGGTGGGTGATATATGGGGCTTTGGTGACAAAAAGGATGGCACTGTGATAGACTGTATCCCGTTTGCTGAGTAGAATGTTGGAAGCTATTTTGTAAATGACATCGCCGAAGTCGAAGATCGGTAGGATAGTCAGTTTTACGAGGTTATGTTTGGAAGCGTGAGTGAAGGAGGCTTTGTTGCGAAATAGAAAGCAGATTCTAGATTTAATTTTGGATTGGACATGTTTAATATGAGCCTGGAAAGAGAGTTTACAGTGTAGCCAGACACCTAGCTATTGTAGTTGTCCACATATTCTAAGTCAGAACCATCCAGAGTAGTGATGCTAGTCGGGCGGGTGGGTGCGGGCAGTGATCGGTTGAAAAGCATGCATTTAGGTTTACTAGCGTTTAAGAGCAGTTGGAGGCCACGGAAGGAGTGTTGTACGGCATTGAAGCTCGTCTAGAGGTTTGTTAACACAGTGTCCAAAGAAGGGCTGATGTATACAGAATGGTGTCGTCTGCATAGAGGTAGATCAGAGAATCACCAGCAGCGAGAGCGTCATTGTTGATATATACAGAGAAGAGAGTCGGCCCTGTGGTAACCCCATAGAGACTGTCAGAGGTCCGGACAACAGGTCCTTCAATTTGACACACTAAACTCTATCTGAGAAGTAGTTGGTGAACCAGGCGAGGCAGTCATTTGAGAAACCAAGGCTGTTAAGTCTGCCGATAAGAATGTGTTGATTGACAGAGTCGAAAGCCTTGGCCAAGTCGATGAAGACGGCTGCACAGAACTGTCTTTTATCGATGGCGGTTATGATATCGTTTAGTACCTTGAGCGTGGCTGAGGTGCACCCGTGACCAGCTCTGAAACCGGATTGCACAGCGGAGAAGGTACGGTGGGATTTGAAATGGTCAGTGATCTGTTTGTTACCTTGGATTTCAAAGACTTTAGAAAAGCAGGGCAGGATGGATATAGGTCTGTAACAGTTTGGGTTCCTTTGAAGAGGGGGATGACCGCGGCAGCTTTCCAATCTTTAAGAATCTCGGACGATACAAAAGAGAGGTTGAACAGACAGGTAATAGGAATTGCAACAATGGTGGCGGATAATTTTTGAAAAAAAGGGTCCAGATTGTCAAGCCCAGCTGATTTGTACGCGTCCAGGTTTTTTATTTATTTATTTTATTTTACCGTTATTTTACCAGGTAAGTTGACTGAGAACACGTTCTCATTTGCAGCAACGACCTGGGGAATAGTTACAGGGGAGAGGAGGGGGATGAATGAGCCAATTGTAAACTGGGGATTATTAGGTGACCATGATGGTTTGAGGGCCAGATTGGGAATTTAGCCAGGACACCGGGGTTAACACCCCTACTCTTACGATACCTACCATGGGATCTTTAATGACCTCAGAGAGTCAGGACACCCGTTTAACGTCCCATCCGAAAGACGGCACCCTATACAGGACAGTGTCCCCAATCACTGCCCTGGGGAATTGGGATATTTTTTAGACCAGAGGAAAGAGTGCCTCATACTGGCCCTCCAACACCACTTCCAGCAGCATCTGGTCTCCCATCCAGGGACTGACCAGGACCAATCCTGCTTAGCTTCAGAAGCAAGCCAGCAGTGGTATGCAGGGTGGTATGCTGCTGGTGCTAAGTAACCAATATTGCATTGATAACCAAATACAATCTCAGTGACTGTTCAAACAGTAACACAAACAACAAGAATCGACCAAAAAGGTATTTTGTTTAGCAGTAATAACTAGTGATTACAGGCTATTGTGAAATGCTAGAACCTGCTGTAGCCAGCTAGCTAACCATGTGCTTTTTTTTCTCCATGACCAACACATGGTATACTATTTTTAGCTGGGCATGAATACACAAGCAGTATTTTAAACTGGGATTATGTTTTAGGTTACACAGGCAATTATAACAATATTTGCCAGGGCATATTTTTTGTTATTTTAAATCGGATTATTTCACATGGAAAGCTAAAAAGGCTAGCAAGCCTGATATGTTTTTAGCCAGGCTAAAGCAAGCTAGTCAGGTTTTTAGCCAGGCTAAAGCCAGCTAGCCATGTTTTTAGCCAGGCTAAAGCCAGCTAGCCATGTTTTTAGCCAGGCTAAAGCCAGCTAGCCATGTTTTTAGCCAGGCTAAAGCCAGCTAGCTATGTTTTTAGCAAGGCTAAAGCCAGCTAGCCAGGTTGCCAGCTGGCTACTACTACCAAGGGTAGGTGACTCTTTCTTGCTTTCACAAAATGAGAAGTCAAAAAAAAAAAAAAAAAAACGTTTCTATGGCCCGGCGAGGATATCATGTTACCAAAAGGTGTTTTCTGCTCCGAAGCTGAAGCTTGTAGTAAACTTAATACTTAAAATAATTCTCCGGATTTTGGCATTGATGCCCTTTATCTACTTCCCCAGAGTCAGATGAACTTGTGCAAACCATTTTTATGTCTCTACATGCAGTTTGAAGGAAGTTGATGACATAGCGGTAGCACAGTTGCTAACTGATGTTAGCGCAATGACTGGAAGACTATGCTAGCAGATACCAAGACGTCCAGTCATTGCACTAACGCTAGTTAGCATTGGCTTGCGAAACTACCTCTAACTTTCTTCATACTGAACACAGAGACATAAAAATAGTATCCGCAAGTTCGTCTGACTTTGGGTGAAGTACATAAAGGGCATCATTGCCAGAAACTCAAAGTTTTCCTTTTACACTATGTGACATCATCATGGTACAAGGTGACATCATGCTAATAGTATTGATACCGATATGCGTCAGAGGGGTGTGTGACGAAGGAAAACCGTGTTATCAATAGGTGTACAGACAGTACTGACTCTTCTCAGAGGAAATCACATGACACAAAGCATGTCCTTTATGCTTCTTTATTGTAATAATGTTATAGCTTTGTCCTATACACCTGACTACCTGTTTCTAAGATTGGAAAGTTTACTACCATAGGCCTTATTGCTTTCTCTTTAAATAATAAGAGCTGTTACAACTATTCACAAAGAACACAAAAGGTATTCACACTCAGAATAAAATGCACTTACAGTACACCCATCCCTTACTATAACTTGATATCAGCAGACTACATAACTAGAACTTGATTTCAGAAGACTACCACTATTTAAAAAAAGATTTAAAAAAAAGGTACAGTGAAAACAATTACTACTCAAAATCAAAAATCTCTGCCTCCTTGTCTTTCCAGAAAGTGAAACTCCTGTCTATGTATTTGCAAATCTCATCATTGCTGAAACTGGAAATGTCTGTTCCTTGTTTAATCAGAGCCCCTTCATCTGGTGTCGGGGTTTGGAGGATGACTTTGGGCACAGGCCTGACCTCTGGTAGGAACTGTTGTTTCTCTACCTCTGGCACTTCAGACTGAGTCGTTGACACGTTCCCAAAGAACTTGACCTTAATGTCCTCGAAGCCGTCCTTCCACTCACGGTTCCCAGCCTCGATGTCCATCATGACGGCCTTGTGGAACTCCCGGATGCTCTCCCAGGTGAAACGACCAACGTGGTCAAACACCTCAAAGCACAGCAGGTGTCTCATCTTCCTCTCGTCCGCGGGGAGTTCGAGTTCCAGGATGTGGAAGTACCCCAGCATAAAGAGGTCAAGGGTCAGGCTGTCATAGTCCACCATCGCCCCGTCCACCTTGTGGAGGAATTAGAATCAGATTCAGAATCACAATCAGTTTGTGTGTGTGTAGAAAGTGTTTGTGTGTGTGTAGAAAGTGTCTGTGTGTGTGCATAAAGTGCAGAATGACCTTGGGGAGGAACTGTTCAGGGGAGTATGGTGCCTGTTGCCGGTGGAGACGGCGGATCTGTCGAGATGGAACGCTGGAGATCATGCTCCTCCAATCACCAATCATCTTGTTGATGACACTCCTCTGTTTGAAGAAATGTCCCAGAGGCATCTGAGATCCCCTCTGTGGTCCCCTCCCATCTGTCCCCCCAGGTTTACCACCAACCTCCTCCACACTGGCTCTGCTCTCAGCCTCTCTGGTCTTCAGAGTCACCGTGTAGGCTGACTTCTTCCAGTGGCCCAGGAACAGCACCACAATACGTTCCTTCCGTAAACTGGTGGTTTCCCTAACGTCGGTCATGTTGTCATCACAGGCTATGCCTGAGTCACTGTTCTGAACAGCTTCAGGGGCTGGGTTCATCTCTTTGGGCTGTTCCTGTGTTCCTCTGACCTCTAACCTCACGCCTTCCTCCGGTATGGCTAACATCGTGTGGACCTCTTCTTCTGTTTCTTGTTCATGACCTTCAAAGTTGGACTTCAGATTCCGGACAGAAACCCCAAACTGTTGGATCTCGGACTCTATCTTCTCCCTGCGCCCTCGGGTAGAGGTGGGTCTGTCTGGGGTCTGGGAGAACACAGTGGATAGCTCTGTGTTGGGCATCTTCGAGTACGGCCCGTCTGCCAGGTTGGCCATCAGCAGGGACATGCTCTTTACGATGCCTGAGATGCGGTTACACCACACGGGCAGAGGGACCTTAATTAAAGGGATTACAACGGAAATAAGTCATTGACTTCATTGTGTGACTCTAGAAACATTGTTCATGTTTGTACAATAGAATTACATATATAATTGAATAGGATCTCTGTGGTATGAATATGTTTGTTGTCAAATAAACTCAAACCTGAGACTCCTGGTTGGGGTTTCTGAACTGAGTGCTGGCTGTGATGTTGACGATGGGAGCTGGCAGGATGGTCCTGAGCTCCTCAGCCAGACGAGCTAGCTCTGTCTCATAGCCTTCACAGTTTTTCTGGTTGGACACGCTCTGGATCTGCTTCTCCAGGTAGATCAGGTCGTCCTCAGTCAGCAACTCTCCAAACGGGCCCAGGATAGCGTTGTGGGCCTGGGAGTACCTCCAGTTCACCGCTTTGGAAGTGCTGTTCCCATTCTCCTACAAAGGTGGCGGAGACACAGTACAGAGGTTTTTAATATACAGTACACGTCATATCACTGACATGCACACGATGAGGGACAGTTTTTTTTTGGGAACACAAGAAATGAGTAGACTTAATCTGGGTCTGAAAATCTGTCTCTTTATGTCCTGATTGGTGTAATGACTACGAATAACATGCCAGCTCTGTTGATGTGACCATACAGCATCATGGGTTATCCAATCAGAGCTGTGACCGTATTGGAATACGAAATCAGAGTGCCTCACCTTCCTCCTCTGGTCCTCCTCGTCCAATAGCCTGGTCTGTAGCTGACGCACCATGACCTGTCTCTTCCACTCAGCGATTGGCCGACCCCGCTCGTCATGGGTGGGAACCAGGTAGTCAATGTCTGACAGGTTGGCCTCTTCCGTGGGCAGAACTACCATCCTGTTCTGTTAGCGACAAAACAATATCAACACCAATATGGAGACTGTCCAATCAGTCCAACATATTGGACTGTCTTACCATCAGTCCAATATGGAGACTGAGCTGGACAAGATGGGTCTCTCGTGGGACTGTGGACAAAGACAGACTCCAGTGACAGACTCCAGTGGCAGAAGATTGTTGCTGCCTTATGTCGCACACCAGACGAAGAGAACTAAGTAAGTAAGCATTAGTCCAAGTAGAGAAATATCAGAAGGAAAAGTGATGTGATGCTTACTGCTTGTGCTACAGCTACTGTGGTTATTTCTGTCTGTTTCAGAGATGTGATGGATTTCATGTTGTCGAGGAATTTGTTGTCACCGAGCAGGTTTTTGCCAACCAGGAGTTTTTTGTCAGAAGCCTTCGCCAGATCGACAGTTATTACCTCAGCCTTTACCAGTATCTTACCCTGTTTAAGACAAAGAAAGGGAACATTCATTCCGTTATAACAGCTTGGTGGTTATAAGTCTACGAACATGAATTAAAAAACAGAAGAGGAAATCTGATGTGTTTACTGCGTCCCCTGCGTCAGCTGAAGACTTCATTTCAGTCAGGAGCTTTTTGCCACCAAGTGTAACGTTTTTGGTCAGATCAACAGTAATCAATTCTTCAGGAGGTTTGTTCTGACTGATTCCGTCTGCGGAAAATGTATGTCTCACCACCATTTTACTCTGTTGAAAAAAGGCAAAAACCGCACATCAGGTAAAATAACTTGGTCAAATAGACCTATTAGTCCAAGAACAGAAACAAGATATCAGAGAGTGAAGAGTAATTACAGCATTTGTTGAAGCTTCTAGAGACTTCCTTTCACAGAGGAGTTTTTTACCACCGAGCCAAAGGACGTTTTGGGTCGGATCAACAGTAGACTGTTCAGAAGGTTCGGCCTCTTCTGTGGAAAACGACACCATCTTACTCTGTTGAAGACAACGCTATATCACTCATCATTCACATACGGTGTCCATATTAGGACAACCACAGACACAGCAGGACTTGTTTCATTATCAGGATGTCCTAATACGGACACCATAATTATAACAGATAGGAGTATTAATACAAAACACAAATATCTGAGGAGGAGCAAAGAGGAAATTCAATGTAAATCCAATGCAATGGCTATCAGCATAACATATCATTTTGCTGTATTAGTTCAAGAACAACAAAACAAAAGCTTTTGGTTCAAAATCTGTAAATATATATATATATATCTGAGGAAGAACTAACTACTGCAGCTGGTGAGGATTTCATTTCACAAAGGAGCTTTTTTCCACCCAGCTGAACCTTGGTGAGATCAACAGTCCTCTCTTCCGCTACCATCTTATTCTGTAGAAGACAAAGAAGACCAACTATTTATAAGTATATCATCCTAAAAACAGAGAAAGACATATCAAAGGGGGGGTAATATGTAATCTTACTGCTTGTGTGGATACTAGCTCTGATTGTTTCAAACGAATCGTTGACTTCATTTCTGTCAGGAGCCCTTGGTCACCGTTGATTTTACCAGCCAGGAGGTTTTTGTCTGAAACCTTGGTCAGATTGACAGTTTTCACCTCCTTGCTACGCTGAGTTAAAGTTTTCACAACTGGAATAAAACAGTGACAGATGTGTTGGTTAGTGTTTTAAACGAGAGCAGTGTCCTACTCGTGTTAACACATGGCAACAGACACAAACGTCAATTCCAACCGTCATGGATTGACCAATGATTGAACTGAACCAATGGTGAAAATCAATTCCCAAACCAACTATTACAAGTAGTGGCCTGCTTAGTAAAAACAAAATAAATTTGTTTAAATAAAAAATAAAGTTAAATAAATACATAAATAAAGTAGGAATAGAGTGCAATACTGGTATAACACTAAACTGTTAGGGTCGGGACGATGCCAGTATTGTGATAGTCGTTAGTATCGTGGCAAGGAAACAAAACATGAAGCGGATTTTCCTTTTGTAGGAAAACAACCCTAACGTTGGAAACAAACATATTTGTCATCCAGAATCACATGTATTTATTTCCCGAGCTATAGCACACAAAAAGGATTTGGTCTGCTTTGTGTTTTTATTTTTTTGCCATGGGAAAAAAATATTGGGATACTGGTATCATCACAGCCCTGCTAACTGGTGTTACCCTCACCTGTTGATGCCACTTTAACATGTTGTACACTGGAGATGGCAGATTGTTGTGGTTGAGAGGAGGATGAGGTGGGTAGAGAAAGTTCAGGCAGAAGAGCAGGGTTTTGAGCCTGAGGGTACTCCTCTGTCTCTGGTTGCTGGGCAGGAAAACAAAGAGATGGTGAATCTTTCGGGATATAGGATATGTCAACATTGGATATACAACATTTCCCCATCAACCCTGGAGTTTGAATTGGCAACCCACTGGGTACTGGCCCGCCTCTCAAACCTTGAGGCTAATATATAGAGACAAATAATCACTGACAGTAGCTATGTTAGTAGCTAGGTTAGAAGCTATGTTAGAAGATAAGTTAGTAGCTAGGTTAGAAGCTTGGTTAGTAGCTAGGTTAGAAGCTTGGTTAGTAGATAGCTACTAACCTATGTTAGAAGATAAGTTAGTAGCTAGGTTAGAAGCTATGTTAGAAGATAAGTTAGTAGCTAGGTTAAATGCAAGGTTAGAAGCTAGGTTAGTAGCTAGGTTAGTAGCTAGGTTAAATGCAAGGATAGAAGATAGGTTAGTAGCTAGGTTAGTAGCTAGGTTAAATGCAAGGTTAGAAGATAGGTTAAATGCAAGGTTAGAAGATAGGTTAAATGCAAGGTTAGAAGATAGGTTAAATGCAAGGTTAGAAGATAGGTTAGTAGCTAGGTTAAACGCAAGGTTAGAAGCTAGGTTAGAAGCTAGGTTAGTAGCTAGGTTAGAAGCTAGGTTAGAAGCTAGGTTAGTAGCTATGTTAGTAGCTAGGTTAGTAGCTATGTTAGTAGCTAGGTTAGAAGCTAGGTTAGTGGCTATGTTAGAAGCTAGGTTAGTAGCTATGTTAGTAGCTAGGTTAGTAGCTAGGTTAGTAGCTAGGTTAGAAGCTAGGTTAGTAGCTATGTTAGAAGCTATACGTAGCCATCTACGTACATTGCAAAAATCAGAAATTTTCTGTCCAAAAATGATGCAGAAAAATTAATCCATGCATTTGTTACTTCTAGGTTAGACTACTGCAATGCTCTACTTTCCGGCTACCCGGATAAAGCACTAAATAAACTTCAGTTAGTGGTAAATACGGCTGCTAGAATCCTGACTAGAATCAAGAAATTTGATCATATTACTCCAGTGCTAGCTTCCCTACACTGGCTTCCTGTTAAGGCAAGGGCTGATTTCAAGGTTTTACTGTTAACCTATAAAGCGTTACATGGGCTTGCTCTTACATATCTTTCCGAGTTGGTCCTGCCGTACATACCTACACGTACGCTACGGTCACAAGACGCAGGCCTCCTAATTGTCCCTAGAATTTATAAGCAAACAGCTGGAGGCAGGGCTTTCTCCTATAGATCTCCATTTTTATGGAATGGTCTGCCTACCCATGTGAGAGACGCAGACTCGGTCTCAACCTTTAAGTCTTTACTGAAGACTTATCTCTTCAGTAGGTCATATGATTGAGTGTAGTCTGGCCCAGGAGTGTGAAGGTGAACGGAAAAGCTCTGGAGCAACGAACCGCCCTTGCTGTCTCTGCCTGGCCGGTTCCCCTCTCTCCACTGGGATTCTCTGCCTCTAACCCTATTACAGGGGCTGAGTCACTGGCTTACTGGTGCTCTTTCATGCCGTCCCTAGGAGGGGTGCGTCACTTGAGTGGGTTGAGTTACTGACGTGATCTTCCTGTCTGGGTTGGCGTCCCCCCTTGGTTTGTGCTGTGGTGGAGATCTTTGTGGGCTATACTCGGCCTTGTCTCAGGATGGTAAGTTGGTGGTTGAAGATATCCCTCTAGTGGTGCGGGGGCTGTGCTTTGACAAAGTGGGTGGGGTTATATCCTTCCTGTTTGGCCCTGTCCGGGGGTATCATCGGATGGGGCCACAGTGTCTCCTGACCCCTCCTGTCTCAGCCTCCAGTATTTATGCTGCAGTAGTTTGTGTTGGGGGGCTAGGGTCAGTTGGTTATATCTGGAGTACTTCTCCTGTCTTATCCAGTGTCCTGTGTGAATTTAAGTATGCTCTCTCTAATTCTCTCCTTCTCTCTTTCTTTCTCTCTCTCGGAGGAACTGAGCCCTAGGACCATACGTCAGGACTACCGGGCATGATGACTCCTTGCTGTCCCTAGTCCACCTGGCCTTGCTGCTGTTCCAGTTTCAACTGTTCTGCCTGCGGTTATGGAACCCCTACCTGTCCCAGACCTGCTGTTTTCAACTCTTAATGATCGGCTATGAAAAGCCAACTGACATTTATTCCTGATTATTATTTGACCATGCTTGTCATTTATGAACATTTTGAACATCTTGGCCATGTTCTGTTATAATCTCCACCCGGCACAGCCAGAAGAGGACTGGCCACCCCTCATAGCCTGGTTCCTCTCAAGGTTTCTTCCTAGGTTTTGGTCTTTCTAGGGAGTTTTTCCTAGCCACCGTGCTTCTACACCTGCATTGCTTGCTGTTTGGGGTTTTAGGCTGGGTTTCTGTACAGCACTTTGAGATATCAGCTGATGTAAGAAGGGCTATATAAATAAATTTGATTTGGTTAGTAGCTATGTTAGAAGCTAAGTTAGTAGCTAGGTTAGAAGCTAGGTTAGAAGCTAGGTTAGTAGCTAGGTTAGTAGCGAGGTTAGTAGCGAGGTTAGAAGCTAGGTTAGAAGCTAGGTTAGTAGCTAGGTTAGAAGCTAGGTTAGTAGCTAGGTTAGAAGCTAGGTTAGAAGCTAGGTTAGTAGCTAGGTTAGAAGCTAGGTTAATAGCTAGGTTAGTAGCTAGGTTAGAAGCTAGGTTAGTAGCTAGGTTAATAGCTAGGTTAGAAGCTAGATCAGTAGCTAGGTTAGAAGCTAGGTTAGTAGCTATGTTAGTAGCTATGTTAGAAGCTAGGTTAGTAGCGAGGTTAGAAGCTAGGTTAGTAGCTATGTTAGAAGCTAGGTTAGAAGCTAGGTTAGAAGCTAGGTTATTAGCTAGGTTATTAGCTAGGTTAAAAGCTAGGTTAGAAGCTAGGTTAGTAGCTAGGTTAGTAGCTAGGTTAGAAGCTAGATCAGTAGCTAGGTTAGAAGCTAGGTTAGTAGCTATGTTAGAAGCTAGGTTAGTAGCTAGGTTAGAAGCTAGGTTATTAGCTAGGTTGGTAGCTAGGTTAGTAGCTAGGTTAGAAGCTAGGTTAGTAGCTAGGTTAGAAGCTAGGTTAGTAGATACGTTAGAAGCTATGTTAGTAGCTAGGTTAGAAGCTTGGTTTACATCAAATTTGCATAAAATAATATGCACATTTTCCCACCAGAGATGTGTTTCCATCAAACAGATTTTTTGCTGATGAATGTCTGTGTGATGACATAGTGCACATAAAGATAATGTTTGCGGATAAATTCTCATGTACCGAATGAAAAATACAAGGAAATTGGTTTCCATCGCATTTTTAACTCTGATAGTTTTGTTATATAGCAAATGTGCCCACTCTGGTCTTGGAACGTGAGCTCTAGCCAACAGCTGGCAGACACAGTACGCTAGCTACATTATGAGATTATTATGGATAAGAGCAATATTATTTTTATTTGTCAAATGGCAGCCAAGCATCGATCATCATGTCACCAGAATAAGACCCTCGATATTTATTGGAAAGGAGCATCAAGCTCATCACCTTGCACATTCGCCACCTTGTGAAGTGGGAGGACGAAGCCTAGAGAGGATCCAGACTCAGATGGGAAGCCCATCTAGAGAGGAACCACTCGGAGGGGAAGTCCATCTAGAGAGGTACCAGACTCAGAGGGGAAGCTCATCTAGAGAGGAACCACTCGGAGGGGAAGTCCATCTAGAGAGGATCCAGACTCAGAGGGGAAGCCCATCTAGAGAGGAACCAGACTCAGATGGGAAGCCCATCTAGAGAGGAACCAGACTCAGATGGGAAGCCCATCTAGAGAGGAACCAGACTCAGATGGGAAGCCCATCTAGAGAGGAACCAGACTCAGATGGGAAGCCCATCTAGAGAGGATCCAGACTCAGAGGGGAAGCCCATCTAGAGAGGATCCAGACTCAGAGGGGAAGCCCATCTAGAGAGGAACCACTCGGAGGGGAAGCCCATCTAGAGAGGAACCACTCGGAGGGGAAGCCCATCTAGAGAGGAACCACTCGGAGGGGAAGCCCATCTAGAGAGGAACCAGACTCAGATGGGAAGCCCATCTAGAGAGGAACCAGACTCAGATGGGAAGCCCATCTAGAGAGGATCCAGACTCAGAGGGGAAGCCCATCTAGAGAGGAACCAGACTCAGATGGGAAGCCCATCTAGAGAGGAACCAGACTCAGATGGGAAGCCCATCTAGAGAGGAACCAGACTCAGATGGGAAGCCCATCTAGAGAGGATCCAGACTCAGAGGGGAAGCCCATCTAGAGAGGATCCAGACTCAGAGGGGAAGCCCATCTAGAGAGGAACCACTCGGAGGGGAAGCCCATCTAGAGAGGAACCACTCGGAGGGGAAGCCCATCTAGAGAGGAACCACTCGGAGGGGAAGCCCATCTAGAGAGGAACCAGACTCAGATGGGAAGCCCATCTAGAGAGGAACCAGACTCAGATGGGAAGCCCATCTAGAGAGGATCCAGACTCAGAGGGGAAGCCCATCTAGAGAGGAACCAGACTCAGATGGGAAGCCCATCTAGAGAGGAACCAGACTCAGATGGGAAGCCCATCTAGAGAGGAACCAGACTCAGATGGGAAGCCCATCTAGAGAGGATCCAGACTCAGAGGGGAAGCCCATCTAGAGAGGATCCAGACTCAGAGGGGAAGCCCATCTAGAGAGGAACCACTCGGAGGGGAAGCCCATCTAGAGAGGAACCACTCGGAGGGGAAGCCCATCTAGAGAGGAACCACTCGGAGGGGAAGCCCATCTAGAGAGGAACCAGACTCAGATGGGAAGCCCATCTAGAGAGGAACCAGACTCAGATGGGAAGCCCATCTAGAGAGGAACCAGACTCAGAGGGGAAGCCCATCTAGAGAGGAACCACTTGGAGGGGAAGTCCATCTAGAGAGGAACCAGACTCAGATGGGAAGCCCATCTAGAGAGGAACCAGACTCAGATGGGAAGCCCATCTAGAGAGGAACCAGACTCAGAGGGGAAGCCCATCTAGAGAGGAACCACTCGGAGGGGAAGTCCATCTAGAGAGGAACCAGACTCAGAGGGGAAACCCACCAGAAGCCCATCAGTATGCCAACCATCTGCTCAGTATCATACTGTGGGTATGTCAGCCAATCACCTTTAAGCTCTCCATATTTGTTTTGTTGTTATTGTGGAAGTAGTCTAGGCCGGGGTCGCTAAGGCGACGGTAGTAGTCCTCTTTACTGGGCTGCCACGCCACAGCCTGTCTCCCCCTCACATCCTCCTCTAACAGACCTAGTTCTTCTATTGGCTGGTCTGCTGAGAAGGGCTGGACAGAGAGAGAGAGAGAGAGAGAGCGAGAGAGATGGAGAGAGAGAAAGAAGCTCAGATCGGAGAGGTACAATGAGTTCAGGACAGTGTAGAGAGGAGAGGAAAATAAAGAAATAGAGGATCAGGGAGAGGAGAAGAAAGAAACAAACCTTGCATGTATTGGCAGGATTTCAACCCCTGTGGGGATGATGCAGGATATATGGAAGCATTTAGATCTCCCCTAATGAACCTGTAATGTCCTAATGGAGGCCATGCAGAATGCAGATCAAATTCTGCTCTCAAAGGACAGGAATAAAACCCACAACGTCTGTGTTCCAAACGGGACCCTAATTCCCTATATAGTGCACTACTGTTGACCAGAGCACCTAAAGCTCTAGTGTACAGTATAGGGAATAGGGTGCCATTTGGAACACACTAAACATCAAAGGCAGGGCTGATACGCTGCAGAACACTATTGTGCTTTGTCTTCAAGGAGTGGTCCCAGCCATTTCCTCACTCACGCCACTTTGATGTGGAACAGTGTTGTTCATACCTCCAGAAGCATTTTCACTCATCTCAGGGGCTGCTCCAAGACACCGCCGACGAAGAAGAGGAATACCGAGTGAGATTTTAGTCCGACTCAGGAGGCGTTCATACTATTCACCGCATACAAGTATATTACTTGCTAATGTTCAGTCCCTGGACAATAAAGTAGACGAGCTCAGAGCGAGGATCTCCTTCCAGGGAGACATCGGGGACTGTAACATACTCTGTTTCCGGAATCATAGCTCTCTCCGGATATACTGTCCCCGTCCATACAGCCAGCGGGGTTCTCCATACATCGCGCGGACAGGAAGGAAGAAAGAACTCTACGGGAAGAAGAAAGGCGGAGATGTATGTTTCATGATTAACTATCATGGTGTGAATATGGTACATACAGGAACTCAAGACCTTTTCTTCCGCCAATCTGGAATATCGCACTATAAAATGCCGACTGTATTATCTCCAGAGAGAATTCTCTTCGGTCATTGTCACGGCCGTGTATATTCCCCCTAAAGTTGACACCGCGACGGCTCTCAAGGAACTACATTGGACTTTGTGCAAACTGGAAAATGCATATCCCGAGGCGGCATTTATTGTAGCTTGGGACCAATAAAGCAAATCTGAGAAAAATGCTACCAAAGTTTTATCAACACATCACTTGCTCTACTTGTTCATCAAGACACTCTTGACCATTGCTACTCCCCCTTTCGGGACGGCTAAGAAGCCCTCTCCTGCCCTACTTTTGGCAAATCAGATCACTCCTCCACATTCTGCTCCTCCTTTCCTATAGGCAGAAACGTAAACAGGAAGTTCCCGTGGTAAGGAATGTTCAATGTTGTTCTGGCCAATCAGAATCTATGCTTCAAGATTGTCTTGATCAAGCATACTGGGATATGTTCTGGGTTGCCTCTGAGAATAACATTGACTCGGTGATAGAGTTCATCAGGAAGTGGTATAGAGGATGTTGTTTCCAGTGTGAGGATTATTCTAACCAAAACCTTCTGAATAGATGGCAGCATTCACGCAAAACTGAAATCGTAGGCCTGATTACCAAGAATAACGAGACAGCCGACAGGGAGGAGGTGAGGGCCCTGGAGGAGTCGTGCCAGGAAAATAACCTCTCCCTCAATGTCAACAAAATGAAGGAGCTGATCGTGGACTTTAGGAGGTAGCAGAGAGAGCACTAGAGGGGGGGGGGGGGCTTCAAGTTTCTCAGCGTGCACATCACAACCTGAAATGGTCCATCCACACAGAAAGTGTGGTGAAGAAGGTACAACAGCAACTTTTCAACCTCAGGAGGCTGAAGAAATTCAACCTGGCCCCTAACACCCTCACTAATTTCTGCAGATGCACCATTGAGAGCATCCTGTTGGGCTGTATCACCGCCTGGTATGGCAACTGCACCATCCGCAACCGCAGGGCTCTTCAAAGGGTGGTGTGGTCAACACGACGCATCACCGGGGGCACACTGCCTGCCCTCCAGGACATCTAAGGCACCAGGTGTCACAAGAAGCCCAAAAAGATCATCAAGGACCTCAGCCACCTGAGCAATGGCTTGTTCACCCCGCTTCCAGGCGGAGATAGTAAGGGTGCATCAAAGCTAGGACCGACCTACTAGCTGGCCTCCGCCCAGTCCCCTGCCCTGAACCTTAGAGCGCTGCTCTATGTACAGTTGAAGTCGGAAGTTTACATAAACCTTAGCCAAATATATTTAAACTCAGTTTTTCACAAATTCCTGACATTTAATCCAAGTAAAAATTCTCTGTCTTAGGTTAGTTAGGATCACCATTTTATTTTAAGAATGTGAAATGTCAGAATAATAGTAGAGAGAATGATTTATTTCAGCTTTTTTTTCTTTCATCACATTCCCAGTGGGTCAGAAGTTTACATACACTCAATTAGTATTTGGTAGCATTGCCTTTAAATTGTTTAACTTGAGTCAAACGTTTCGGGTAGCCTTCCACAAGCTTCCCACAATAAGTTGGGTGGATGTTGGCCCATTCCTCCTGACAGAGCTGGTGTAACTGAGTCAGGTTTGTAGGCCTCCTTGCTCACACACGCTTTTTCAGTTCTGCCCACACATTTTCTATAGGATTTAGGTCAGGGCTTTGTGATGGCCACTCGATTACCTTGACTTTCTTTTCCTTAAGCCATTTTGACACAACTTTGGAAGTATGCTTAGGGTCATTGTCCATTTGGAAGACCCATTTGCGACCAAGCTTTAACTTCCTGACTGATGTCTTGAGATGTTGCTTCAATATAACCACATACTTGTCCTTCCTCATGAAGCCATCTATTTTGTGAAGTGCACCAGTCCCTTCTGCAGCAAAGCACCCCGACATGATGCTGCTAAACCCGTGCTTCATGGTTGGGATGGTATTCTTCGGCTTGCAAGCCTCCCCCTTTTTCCTCCAAACATAAAGATTGTCATTATGGCCAAACAGTTCTATTTTTGTTTCATCAGACCAGAGGAAATTTCTCCAAAAAGTGCAATCTTTGTCCCCATGTGGAGTTGCAAACCGTAGTCTCTTTTTTTGTGGCGGTTTTGGAACAGTGGCTTCTCCCTTGCTGAGCGGCCTTTCAGGTTATGTCGATATAGGACTCGTTTTACTGTGGATATAGATACTTTTGTACCTGTTTCCTCCAGCATCTTCACAAGGTCCTTTGCTGTTGTTCTGGGATTGATTTGCACTTTTCGCACCAAAGTACGTTCATCTCTAGGAGACAGAACGCATCTCCTTCCTGAGCGGTATGAAAGCTGCGTGGTCCCATGGTGTTTATACTTGCGTACTATTGTTTGTACAGATGAACGTGGTACCTTCAGGCGTTTGGAAATTGCTCCCAAGGATGAACCAGACTTGTGGAGGTCTACACTTTTTTTTCTGAGGTCTTGGCTGATTTCTTTTGATTTTCCCATGATGTCAAGCAAAGAGGTTCAGTTTGAAGGTAGGCCTTGAAATACATCCACAGGTACACCTCCAATTGACTCAAATTATGTCAATTGGCCTATCAGAAGCTTCTAAAGCCATGACATAATTTTCCGGAATTTTCCAAGCTGTTTAAAGGCACAGTCAACTTAGTGTATGTAAACTTCTGACCCACTGGAATTGTGATACAGTGAATTATAAGTGAAATAATCTGTCTGTAAAAAATTGTTGGAAAAATGACTTGTGTCATGCACAAAGTAGATGTCCTAACCGACTTGCCAAAACTATAGTTTGTTAACAAGACACTTGCGGAGTGGTTGAAAAACGAGTTTTAATGACTCCAACCTAAGTGTATGTAAACTTCCGACTTCAACTGAACATAGTCATTGAACATTGGTCACTTAAATAATGTTTACATACTGTTCTACCAGTATGTGTTTGGACACACCTACTCATTCCTCCAATTTTTTAAAACTATTTTCTACATTGTAGAATAATAGTGAAGACATATTAACTATGAAATAACACATATGGAATCACGTAGTAATCAAAAAAAGTGTTAAACAGATCAAAATATATTTGATATTCTTCAAAGTAGCCACCCGTTGCCTTGATGACAGCTTTGCACACTCTTGGCATTCTCTCAGCCAGCTTCATAAGGTGGTCACCTGGAATGCATTTCAATTAACAGGTGTGCCTTGTTAAAAGTTAATTTGTGGAATGTCTTTCCTTCTTAATGCTTTTGAGACAATCAGTTGTGTTGTAGGGTTGGTATACAGAAGATAGTCCTATTTGGCATTCTCTCAACCAGCTTCATGAGGAATGCTTTTCCAACAGTCTTGAAGGAGTTCCCACATACGCATGGAGGAGGAGGTGTGATGGTGTGGGTGAATGGATGATCTCCGTATGTGTGGTTCCTACCATGAAGCATGGAGGAGGAAATGTGGATGCTTTGCTGGTGACACTGTCAGTGATTTATTTCGAATTCAAGGTACACTTAACCAGTATGGCTACCACAGCATTCTGCAGCGATATGCCATCCCATCTGGTTTGCGCTTATTGGGACTATCATTTGTTTTTCAACAGGACAATGACCCAAAACACACTTCCAGGCTGTGTAAAGGATATTTGACCAAGAAGGAGAGTGATGGAGTGCTGCATCAGATGACCTGGCCTCCACAATCACCTGACCTCAACCCAAATGAGATGGTTTGGGATGAGTTGGACCGCAGAGGGATGGAAAAGCAGCCAAGTGCTCAGCATGTGGGAACTCCTTCAAGACTGTTGGAAAAGCATTCCTCATGATGCTGGTTGAGAGAATGCCTAGCGTGTGCAAGACTGTCATCAAGGCAAAGGGTGGCTACTTTGAATTATCTAAAATCTATTTTGATTTGTTTAACGCTCTTTTGGTTACTACATGATTCCATATGTGTTATTTCATAGTTTTGATGTCGTCACTATTCTACAATATAGAAAATAGTAAAAATAAAGAAAAACCCTTGAATGAGCACTCAAACTCAAAACTCAATGACTATGAGGTAAATGTGCAGACTGTCAGCATAAAATTGATGGTATTCTCATCCATATTGGGTGAACCGTTTAAAGTACAGCAGTTTTTGTACATAGTCCCCCCATTTTAATGGACCAAAATCATTGGGACAAATTCACTTATGTGTATTAAAGTAATAAAAAGTGAAGTATTTGGTCCCATATTCATTTGCACACAATGGCTATATCAAGGTTGTGACTCTACAATTTTGTTGGACAATCCTAAATTAATTGTGAATAATGATGAGTGAGAAAGTTAGACGCACAAATATCATACCCCCCAAAAAATGCTAACCTCCCCTGTTATGGTAATGAGAGGTTAGCATGTCTTGGGGGTATGATATAAAATGCTAACCTCCCCTGTTATTGTAATGGTGAGAGGTTAGCATGCCTTGGGGGTATGATATAAAATGCTAACCTCCCCTGTTATTGTAATGGTGAGAGGTTAGCATGTCTTGGGGGTATGATATAAAATGCTAAACTCCCCTGTTATTGTAATGAGAGGTTAGCATGTCTTGGGGGTATGATATAAAATGCTAAACTCCCCTGTTATTGTAATGAGAGGTTAGCATGTCTTGGGGGTATGATATAAAATGCTAAACTCCCCTGTTATTGTAATGAGAGGTTAGCATGTCTTGGGGGTATGATATAAAATGCTAAACTCCCCTGTTATTGTAATGAGAGGTTAGCATGTCTTGGGGGTATGATATAAAATGCTAACCTCCCCTGTTATTGTAATGAGAGGTTAGCATGTCTTGGAGGTATGATATAAAATGCTAACCTCCCCTGTTATTGTAATGAGAGGTTAGCATGTCTTGGGGTATGATATAAAATGCTAATCTCCCCTGTTATTGTAATGAGAGGTTAGCATGTCTTGGGGGTATGATATAAAATGCTAACCGCCCCTGTTATTGTAATGAGGTTAGCATGTCTTGGGGTATGATATCAAATGCTAACCTCCCCTGTTATTGTAATGGTGAGAGGTTAGCATGTCTTAGGGGTATGATATAAAATGCTAACATCTCCTGTTATTTTAATGGTGAGAGGTTAGCATGTCTTGGGGTGTGATATAAAATGCTACTCTCCACTGTTATTGTAATGGTGAGATGTTAGCATGTCTTGGGGGTATGCTATCCTCCCCTGTTATTGTAATGGTGAGAGGTTAGCATGTCTTGGGTGTATGCTATCCTCCCCTGTTATTGTAATGGTGAGAGGTTAGCATGTCTTAGGGGTATGATATAAAATGCTAACATCTCCTGTTATTTTAATGGTGAGAGGTTAGCATGTCTTGGGGTGTGATATAAAATGCTACTCTCCCCTGTTAATTGTAATGGTGAGATGTTAGCATGTCTTGGGAGTATGCTATCCTCCCCTGTTATTGTAATGGTGAGAGGTTAGCGTGTCTTGGGGGTATGCTAACGTCCCCTGTTATTGTAATGGTGAGAGGTTAGCGTGTCTTGGGTGTATGATATTATTGCATCTGTAACTTTCTCACTCATGATTATTCAAGATTATCCATAATCATTGTAGCATCCACATTAATGTAGAAGTGTTTAAAAATATATTCACATTTTTATTTACAATAAAAGTGACTCCAAAATGATACGATTCATTATTTACCATTAATTTACAGTACTAGTCAAACGTTTGGACACACCTACTCATTCAATGGTTTTTCTTTATTTTATACATTGTAGAATAATAGTGAAGACATCAAAACTATGAAATAACACATACTAACCAAATATATTTTAGATTAGCCACCCTTTGCCTTGATGCCCCCATTCACATAACAAGTTCCATACAAAAATGGTTTGTTGAGATCGGTGTGGACAAACTTGACTGGCCTGCACAGAGCCCTGACCTCAACCTCATCGAACACCTTTGGGATGAATTGGAAGGCCGACTGCAAGCCAGGCCTATTCGCCCAACATCAGTGCCCGACCTCACTAATGCTCTTGTGGCTGAATGGAAGCATGTTCCCGCAGCAATGTTCCAACATCTAGTGGAAAGCCTTCCCAGAAGAGTGGAGGCTGTTGTAGCAGCAAAGGGGGGACCAACTCCATATTAATGTCCATGGTAGGTGTCCACATACTTTTGATCATGTAGTGTACATTTAGCCCCTTGCGAATTGAAGGAAAATTATGAAACACAGAGAGACGAAAGATACATTTAATGTTTTCGAATTTCTTTCTTGGTACATTTTTTGGCGAAGTCTAGCTTCCCTTGACATCCATGAATAACACTGCTTCCAATGTCGTTTTAGAGAATTTGCCAGTACATCTAACCGGCCTCAAAACCACAGACCACATTTATGGTGATGTGTTGGCGAGCGTTTTGCTGATGTCAATGGTGTGAACAGAGTGCCCCATGGTGGAGGTGGGGTTATGGTATGGGGCAGGCATAAGCTACGGACAACGAACACAATGGCATTTTATCGATGGCAATTTGAATGCACAAAGATATCTTGATGAGAACCTGAGGCCCATTGCCGTGTCATTTATCCACCGCCATCACTACATGTTTCAGCATGATAATGTCATGTCGCAAGGATCTGTACACAATTCCTGGAAGCTAAAAAAAAATGGCCCAGTTCTTCAATGGTCTATGTAAGCACCAGACATGTCACCCATTGAGCATGTTTGAGATGCTCTGGATCGACGTGTACGACAGCATGCTCCAGTTCCTGCCAGTATCCAGCAACTTCACACAGACATTCAAGAGGAGTAAGCCACAATCAACAACCTGATCAACCCTTTGTAAAGTCGCACTGCGTGAGGCAAATGTTAGTCACACCAGATACCGACTGGTTTCCTGATCCACGCCCCTACCTTTATTTAAAGGTATCTGTGACCAACAGATACAGATCTCTATTCCCAGTCATGTGAAATCCATAGATTAGTGCCTCATTTATTTATTTCAATTGACTGATTTCCTTATATGAAACTCAGTAAAATGTTCAAAATTGTTGCGTCAGTATAGTATCCTACCCCTGGCCTAGTTAATCAACACTATCGACAAGCGTTTGACTTAAAAGCATTGTATCAAATAAATCCATAGCAATCAACAAAATCAATAAGTAACTTACGGCTCAGACCCGAGTGATGCTACGTCCTCCAGTCAGTCAGTTAGTTAGTGATCCAGTCAGTCGGCCCTCAATGATGAAGATGTGACATAATCTGCCGATACATCACACCCAGTCAGTCAGCCAGCCATCCAGCCTGCCAGCTAACCAGGCAGCTAGCCATTCAGTCAGTCAGTCAGCCATCCAGCCTGCCAGATAACCAAGGCAGCCAGTCATTCGGGTAGGTGTTTGACACCCCCATGAACACAGACAGCTAGACTCCACACTGCCCCGAGGGCCGCTGTGCCAGCCAATAAACAATAACACTGATCGGAGAATGGTGTTAATTATTAAGGTGCAGGATGGGATGGCCGGTAATGTCCCTAATGCAGGACAAACCAATAGCTATGTTGCTGTAGCACCGAACAAAGGAAGAGAACTGTCCCAATGGCATCCTATTCCCTTTATAGTGCACTACTTTTGACCAGGACCCTATAGGGAATAGAGTGTCATTTGGTACGATAACCGAAATCGGGTCAAAGCTGCTGGAAAAGAGACATTTTACACACAAAATGTATGTGGACACGAATTCAAATGAGTGGATCGGATATTTCAGCCATACCCGTTGCTGACAGGTTTATAAAATCGAGCACACAACCATGCCAGTCATAGGATGCCACCTTTCCAATAAGTCAATTAGACAAATTTCTGCCTCGGTCAACTGTAAGAGCTGTTATTTTGAAGTGGAAACATGTTCCAGCTGATCGCTATCCCCGTTCCAGCCGGTCGCTATCCCCGTTCCAGCCGGTCGCTATCCCCGTTCCAGCCGGTCGCTATCCCCGTTCCAGCCGGTCGCTATCCCCGTTCCAGCCGGTCACTATCCCCGTTCCAGCCGGTCACTATCCCCGTTCCAACCGATCACTATCCCCGTTCCAACCGATCACTATCCCCGTTCCAACCGATCACTATCCCCGTTCCAACCGATCACTATCCCCGTTCCAACCGATCACTATCCCCGTTCCAACCGATCACTATCCCCGTTCCAACCGATCACTATCCCCGATTCAGCCGATCATTAATCCGTTTCAGCCGATCCTCATCCCCGTTCCAGCCGATCCTCATCCCCGTTTCAGCCGATCCTCATCCCCGTTCCAGCCGGTCCTCATCCCCGTTTCAGCCGGTCCTCATCCCCGTTTCAGCCGGTCCTCATCCCCGTTTCAGCCGATCCTCATCCCCGTTTCAGCCGATCCTCATCCCCGTTTCAGCCGATCCTCATCCCCGTTCCAACCGATCCTCATCCCCGTTCCAACCGATCCTCATCCCCGTTTCAGCCGATCCTCATCCCCGTTCCAGCCAATCCTCATCCCCGATTCAGCCGATCATTAATCCGATTCAGCCGATCCTCATCCCCGTTTCAGCCGATCCTCATCCCCGTTTCAGCCGATCCTCATCCCCGTTTCAGCCGATCCTCATCCCCGTTTCAGCCGATCCTCATCCCCGTTCCAGCCGATCCTCATCCCCGTTTCAGCCGATCCTCATCCCCGTTCCAACCGATCCTCATCCCCGTTTCAGCCGATCCTCATCCCCGTTCCAACCGATCACTATCCCCGTTCCAGCCGATCCTCATCCCCGATTCAGCCGATCCTCATCCCCGTTTCAGCCGATCCTCATCCCCGTTTCAGCCGATCCTCATCCCCGTTTCAGCCGATCCTCATCCCCGTTTCAGCCGATCCTCATCCCCGTTCCAGCCGATCCTCATCCCCGTTCCAGCCGATCCTCATCCCCGTTTCAGCCGATCCTCATCCCCGTTCCAGCCGATCCTCATCCCCGTTCCAGCCGATCCTCATCCCCGTTTCAGCCGATCCTCATCCCCGTTCCAGCCGATCCTCATCCCCGTTTCAACCGATCCTCATCCCCGTTCCAACCGATCACTATCCCCGTTCCAACCGATCACTATCCCCGTTTCAGCCGATCCTCATCCCCGTTCCAGCCGATCCTCATCCCCGTTTCAGCCGATCCTCATCCCCGTTTCAGCCGATCCTCATCCCCGTTTCAGCCGATCCTCATCCCCGTTTCAGCCGATCCTCATCCCCGTTTCAGCCGATCCTCATCCCCGTTTCAGCCGATCCTCATCCCCGTTCCAGCCGATCCTCATCCCCGTTTCAGCCGATCATTAATCCGATTCAGCCGATCCTCATCCCCGTTTCAGCCGATCCTCATCCCCGTTTCAGCCGATCATTAATCCGTTTCAGCCGATCCTCATCCCCGTTTCAGCCGATCATTAATCCGTTTCAGCCGATCCTCATCCCCGTTTCATGATTTATGTTTGATGGAGCTGATGGATGTGAAGGCCTTTTCTTGACTTTCCAATGTAAAAAATAAATAAAACACATTTCAAGAAGTCCACTGTCTTTTTGTGTGAATGAAGAGCGGAAGTCCTAGGCTGTGTCCCAAATGGCACCCTATTCCCTATTATAGTGCACCCTATTCCCTATATAGTGCACCCTATTCCCTATTATAGTGCACCCTATTCCCTATATAGTGCACCCTATTCCCTATATAGTGCACCCTATTCCCTATATAGTGCACCCTATTCCCTAGTAGTGCACCATAAAGAGAATAGGGTGCGATTTGGGACAAAGCCCTCAATGCGTGTAAAATAAACCCAACACCACAAGGTTGTTTATTTGATTGCAGCTGTTTCTGAAGGAGAGGCACTACTGCCGGTAAGAGGTGAGCAGAGCTGCTGGCTGGCTGACTGGATGGCTGGCTGACTGGATGGCTGGCTGGCTGGCTGACTGGATGGCTGCTGGCTGGCTGACTGGATGGCTGACTGACTGGATGGCTGCTGGCTGGCTGCTGACTGACTGGCTGACTGACTGGATGGCTGCTGGCTGGCTGACTGACTGGATGGCTGCTGGCTGGCTGACTGACTGACTGGATGGCTGGCTGACTGACTGGATGGCTGGCTGACTGGCTGGCTGACTGGATGGCTGCTGGCTGGCTGACTGGATGGCTGCTGGCTGGCTGACTGGATGGCTGCTGGCTGGCTGACTGGATGGCTGCTGGCTGGCTGACTGGATGGCTGCTGGCTGGCTGACTGACTGGCTGGCTGACTGACTGGCTGGCTGGCTACTGGATGGCTGGCTGACTGGCTGGCTGCTGGCTGGCTGGATGGCTGGGTGGCTGCTGGCTGGCTGACTGACTGGATGGCTGCTGGCTGGCTGACTGACTGGCTGGCTGGCTGCTGGATGGCTGGCTGACTGACTGGATGGCTGGCTGGCTGACTGGATGGCTGCTGGATGGCTGGATAGCTGGCTGGCTGGCTGACTGGATGGATAGCTGGATGGCTGGCTGACTGACTGGATGGCTGGCTGACTGGATGGCTGGCTGACTGGATGGCTGTAGCAGAACGCTAGCTAAATAAGGAGGAGGGAAGGTGACCTCTTTAGGAGAAACGAAAACATCAGGAAATGCCTAGCACGCAACTCTCTGGCCACCAGGCCCGTTAAAGCTGCCGATCGGGAAACGAGACGAAGTGACGGACAGACACTTTAGAACGGACAGAAACACTACAACCCTGTGAATTACACAGTGCTCTGTGAACGTGTGACACTAAGGGACGTGCAATTAAAACGACGTAGTGGATTTATACTGCAAGATATTTCACAGAACTACTGTTCGCAATGCCTTCAATTTCATGGGATTAAATAGATTAAAAAGTCTTTGTTGAGAACATTTCACCAAAGCCCTATTTTAATCTAAACTAATCTGCGGAGAAAAAAAACCATTCCACCATAATATGATATGCTATGTGTAATGTGTGATCTGGAAACAGAACGGGACACACAATCAAACCGAGGACGACGTGTGTTTGAAGCCAACGTGACATCCCTGCTCCTGAGGGATAGAGTTTCCGGTTCCAGGCTTCACAACCACGGGTAAAAATGATGAAACCGAAGCCCTCAGATCTCATAACCGGCTCAGGCCCCTAGGCCAGGCCCTCTCCCCGCCACCTGAGCTTCCTATCTGGGGTAACTGATAGGCCCCAGGGGCTCACGGCGGCTCCAAACCACAGCTGCAACACTGCAGCGCCAGGAGCCCCATAGTTAATTAGCTGTCCCATTGTTAACAAGAGGAAGGAGGGATATTTTAGGTGGAGGGGAGGTGAAGCTAACTCCGTCAGCCAAGCCTCGCTGGGTACTCTCCAAATGGCACCCTATTCCCTATTATAGTGCACTGCTATTGACCGGGGTAGGCACCCTATTCCCTATATAGTGCACTACTATTGACCGGGGCTGGCACCCTATTCCCTATATTGTGCACTACTATTGTTACTGTGAAGGGGACACATCACTGGGTATCTATGGGCTGTCAGGTGGAGCTGCTGTTACTGTGAAGGGGACACATCACTGGGTATCTATGGGCTGTCAGGAGGAGCTGCTGTTACTGTGAAGGGGACACATCACTGGGTATCTATGGGCTGTCAGGTAGAGCTGCTGTTACTGTGAAGGGGACACATCACTGGGTAACTATGGGCTGTCAGGTAGAGCTGCTGTTACTGTGAAGGGGACACATCACTGGGTAACTATGGGCTGTCAGGTAGAGAGCTGCTGTTACTGTGTATTTGTGGGCTGTCAGGTAGAGAGCTGCTGTTACTGTGTATTTATGGGTGTGAATAACTGTGGACGTGGTGGACTGAGGCGAGCACACACACACATACATCCATGCAGCAATACACACATCCGCACAGCAATACACACATCCACACACCAAAAAACAGGACTAGTTTTGAGGCTTTACAAGTGTTCTTACGCTATGATTTGGAACATTCAAAGCAACTGGGACACGTCCATGGTTGTCACCTTAGCTTGCTACATATCTTCAGAGAGTGACAGGAAGCACGAGCACCACCACCAATCAGCCTACACCACTGCTCACACACACACACACACCTGTTGTTACTATGACAACTAGCGTAGCCGTGTCAGCTAACGACTGCTGTTTGAACACGTGTGATTCGGTCACTTGCACCTTGTTGTTTTGGACAGTCAACTATTCCAAAATAGATTTGAAAAAAACAAAACTGATTGGAGCCGTGGGGCCTGTAGTGTGAACAAGGCTGAAGGTCTGAACACTACAGACACGGACCCTCCCCCTAACCCGGACCACGCTGGGACAATTGTGCACCGCCAGAGATCAGGAGTCCCATAAGAAGGTGCAAAATTGGCCCAGCATCGCCCATGTTAGAGAAGGGATTGGGGGGGGGGGGCGCTTTACAAGTAGGCCGTCATTGTAAATAATAATTTGTTCTTAACTGACTTGCCTAGTTAAATAAAAACTAAAATAAGTAAATGGACAGATCACAATATGACAGTACAAAACAGTTCTCCTATTTTTAGATGTTTTAAAGCTTGTTCTGACTTGGATTATAATGCAAAAAAATGCTTGGGAACAATAAACAGTTAACAGAGGCCACAAAACAAGAATATATCATATTTGAACTAAGAAAGACACTATAAAACGAAAGGGTTTGGGTCTTACGCATGTCTCCACGGCTCGGAGGTAACCGGCACAGTCGTAGTGTCCGTTGTACTCCGCAAGGTCTGCTGCTGTGAACCCATCTGTGTCCTGCTCCGACGGGCTCACCTGGTTGGCTAACAGGATCCTGCAGCACTAGAAAGGAGGGGTCACAGTTCAGCAAACAGACTGAATCAAAACCTCTGTTACTATGACTTAACATGACTTAATTAATTAAGATGACATGGACAAAGGGGCACCAGATCCTAGATCACTCTGAAACTCTTGATAAAATGATCTTGTCATCCCTCACCTCCAGCTCTCCATTCTCAGCAGCGTCGTGAAGAGGGGTTCCCCCCCAGTCGTCTCTGATGACCTTTGCCCCCATGCGGAGCAGCCTCTCCAGGATGCGATGGTGCCCTCCACTGGCCGCAAAGTGAAGAGCAGTCGCTCCCTCCCTGTCCTGGCACTGCAGGCTAAGGTCTGTGAAGGTGGCCTGCGAGGGACAAATGTCAACAGACCAGAATGTTAAGGTGGCCTGCAAGGGACAAATGTAAGACCAGGATGTTAAGGTGGCCTGCAAGGGACAAATGTCAGACCAGGATATTAAGGTGGCCTGCAAGGGACAAATGTAAGACCAGGATGTTAAGGTGGCCTGCAAGGGACAAATGTCAGACCAGGATGTTAAGGTGGCCTGCAAGGAACAAATGACAACAGACCAGAATATTAAGGGGGCCTGTGAGGGACAAACGACAGGGGAGTTAGAGTTAGAGATCTTGTTTCTCATGGTCTGAGAGTCTGTGGGTACCTCTTGGAAAAGTCCAAGCAGGCTGTAATGTGCTTTTTACTGAGGAGTGGCTTTTGGCCACACTACTGTCGTGTCTTTGGCTATGCCAGATTAATTGCTATGACATACTATTCTATAAAATAATTTCTCCGTAATTAATATTACCTGATTGAACTAATCAGGTAAATGTAATTAACTAGAGAGGGACACCACAAAATAATATTTATAGAGCTGTTATCTTCCGAATAAACTCTTAAAGATTTAGTAAGATTTTACATCCATAACAGTCACATTAATCGTCATTTTATTCAGTCTCATCTGAAAGTTGTAAATCCTTGGTTATCTGCAAGAATCCTGGCTAACAAGTTGAATCAGGAATACAAAATTGGGTTTAATTATTTATTTACTAAATACCTAACTAATCACACAGAATCACACATACGCAATTAAATCATAACTTGATTACAAAGTGCCGTCATAAAGGAAAACGTCCCTTGCGGGCAGAATAGATATGACAGCTTGTACACAACGAAAAGGGTCGGGATTTTAGTGAAAGAGCGGGAGACTGGAACATAGGCGAAGCTGTGTTATCGTAAATACAGTATCTTATGCATTCTAAATTACCGCCCATTTGAAAAAGGAAAATGCAATAAATATTTACTCTGCGCTGCGCTTCAGTAGGTTGGTGGTAGATGGAAGACCGTATCGCAAACCCGAGTCCTCTGTCCTTTGAAGAATGTCTCTGGTGGTCACTGGATACGTTGGAGTAACATCGATGTGTAGTAGACGGGTTACTCTGACTGTCCTTCCTAACCTGCGTTTGTAGCAGCTGTTGCTAACTCAACGGCTAGGAGGTATCACTTCTGTAGTGAATACGAGTTCAAAGTTCATACCATTCACAACCAAAGTCCATGCTGATGTTGGCTTAGTTCTGTAGTTATTATCTGAACCATTCTGACATCGGATCGTCATCCTAAATGTACCCGGAACAGGAAGTTATATTTTTGTCAATGGCTTTATATAGTGGAGGGAGAGGGGTGTGTCTGAAAAGTTTATAACCCATGTCTCTTCACAGGGGCGGGCCCCTGGTTGAATTGAGGCCCCAACTTATGAAAACCCAAATCTCTTATTTGGAAGCTAAAATTACATTTAATCTCTTCACAAATAATTTCATATTCAAACATTTGAATTAAACAACAATTCCATGTGAATCCGATACCTCTGACGTTTAGACTTTCCACAGTAGAGTTTATGTCATTCTATCATTGATGAGAATGTGTCAAAGGGCAACCGAACTGACATAATATACCTTAAGTTCCACCGCATATGTTCAGTTGGTCGGATTACCAGAATATAGTTCATTTCCCCCCAACTTCTGATGTTCTGACTGTCATAAACCTACCCCCAGGCCAACGTCATGATACTACCATAAAGGCCTGATTGGTGGAGTGCGTCGGAGATGGTTGTCCTTCTGGAAGTTTCTCCAATCTCAACAAAGGAACTCTAGAGCTCTGTCAGAGTGACCATCGGGTTCTTGGTCACCTCCCTGACCAAGGCCTTCTCCCCCGATTACTCAGTTTGGGGCAGTCGGACAGCTCTAGGAAGAGTCTTGGTGGTGCTTCCATTTCAGAATGATGGAGGCCACTGTGTTCTTGGGGACCTTCAATGCTGCAGATGTTTTTTGGTACCCTGCCCCAGATCTGTGCCTCGACACAATCCTGTCTCGGAGCTCTACGGACAATTCCTTTGACCTCATGGCTTGGTTTTTGCTCTGACATGCACTGTCAACTGTGGGACCTTATATAGACAGGTGTGTGCCTTTCCAAATCATGTCCAATCATGTTAAGTTTCCACAGGTGGACTCCAATCGTTCTAGAAACATCTCAAGGATGATCAATGAAAAAAGGATGCACCTGAGCTCAATTTTGTGTCTCATAGCAAAGGGTCTGAATACATTTGCTTTTTCATTATGGGGTATTGTGTGTAGATTGCTGAGGAAAAAACATATTTAATCCATTTTGGATTAAGGCTATAAACGTAACAAAATGTGGAAGAAGTCAAGGGATCTGAATACTGTATATACACTGCTCAAAAAAATTAAGGGAACACTTAAACAACACAATGTAACTCCAAGTCAATCACACTTCTGTGAAATCAAACTGTCCACTTAGGAAGCAACACTGATTGACAATAAATTTCACATGCTGTTGTGCAAATGGAATAGACAAAAGGCTGAAATTATAGGCAATTAGCAAGACACCCCCAAAAAAGGAGTGATTCTGCAGGTGGTGACCACAGACCACTTCTCAGTTCCTATGCTTCCTGGCTGATGTTTTGGTCACTTTTGAAAGCTGGCGGTGCTTTCACTCTAGTGGTAGCATGAGACGGAGTCTACAACCCAGACAAGTGGCTCAGGTAGTGCAGTTCATCCAGGATGGCACATCAATGCGAGCTGTGGCAAGAAGGTTTGCTGTGTCTGTCAGCGTAGTGTCCAGAGCATGGAGGCGCTACCAGGAGACAGGCCAGTACATCAGGAGACGTGGAGGAGGCCGTAGGAGGGCAACAACCCAGCAGCAGGACCGCTACCTTCACCTTTGTGCAAGGAGGTGCACTGCCAGAGCCCTGCAAAATGACCTCCAGCAGGCCACAAATGTGCAGTAGAACGTGTGATTCAGACATGAACCTGGGCTTACCTACAGTAGGACATATCATAAGGTGAATGCACCAATTTGTAAGTCGCTCTGGATAAGAGCGTCTGCTAAATGACTTAAATGTAAATGTAAATGTAAATTCAGACATGGACCTGGGCTTACCTACAGTAGTACACGTTATTCAGACATAAACCTGGGCTTACCTACAGTAGGACATGTGATTCAGACATGAACCTGGGCTTACCTACAGTAGGACGCGTGATTCAGACATGAACCTGGGCTTACCTACAGTAGGACGTGTGATTCAGACATGAACCTGGGCTTACCTACAGTAGGACACGTTATTCAGACATGAACCTGGGCTTACCTACAGTAGGACACGTTATTCAGACATGAACCTGGGCTTACCTACAGTAGGACGTGTGATTCAGACATGAACCTGGGCTTACCTAAAGTAGGACGCGTGATTCAGACATGAACCTGGGCTTACCTACAGTAGGACGCGTGATTCAGACATGAACCTGGGCTTACCTACAGTAGGACACGTGATTCAGACATGAACCTGGGCTTACCTACAGTAAGGCACGTGATTCAGACATGAACCTGGGCTTACCTACAGTAGGACGTGTGATTCAGGCATGAACCTGGGCTTACCTACAGTAGGACGCGTGATTCAGACATGAACCTGGGCTTACCTACAGTAGGACGCGTGATTCAGACATGACAGATCTCTACTCTTCATCCACAGAACACCCGATTCCGCTAAAATCTACAGCTTTACGATTAGTTGACTAGTTGAATCAGGTGTGCTGGAAAATATCAAATAAGAGCCACTGGTCGGGAGAAGTTTGAGAAACAACGGTTGTACAGGATATTGGCATGCAGTCCACTTACCAGCCAGATGACCAGGGCATGGTGCCCCATGTGTGCAGCAGCGTGCAGGGCGGTCATGCCGTCGTGGGCCCTGAGGTGCACGTCTGAGCCACAGTCCTTCACCAGGTACTCCACGACATGCAGGTGGCCCTCCTGACATGCCAGGTACAGAGGGGTGGCACCGATACCAGTCTGACGGTTCACACACCTGGTGGAAGCAACACAGGGAGGCATCGTAAAGATGACATCAAAATGTACATTATATAACTATAGGTATACAGTAATGTTAGTGGAAGATATTATATAACTATAGTTATACAGTAACGTTAGTGGAAGATATTATATAACTATAGTTATACAGTAATGTTAGTGGAAGATATTATACAACTATAATTATACAGTAATGTTAGTGGAAGATATTATACAACTATAATTATACAGTAATGTTAGTGCCAGAATGTACACTACAGGTCAAAAGTTTTAAAACACCTACTCATTCAAGGGTTTTTCTTTGTTTTTACTATTTTCTACATTGTAGTATAATAGCGAAGACATCAAAACTATGATATAACAAATGGAATCGCAAAAGAAAGTGTTAAACAATCAAACTATTTGTCACATGCTCCAGGTACCTTAATTCTTACTTCCAAGCCCTTAATCACTACAGTTCTACAGTAATGTTAGTGCCAGATAATACAGTATGCTAGTTATACAGTAATGTTAGTGCCAGATAATACAGTATGCTAGTTATACAGTAATGTTAGTGCCAGATAATACAGTATGCTACAGTTATACAGTAATGTTATTGCCAGGTACTGTATGCTACAGTAATGTTAGTGCCAGATAATACAGTATGCTAGTTATACAGTAATGTTAGTGCCAGATAATACAGTATGCTAGTTATACAGTAATGTTAGTGCCAGATACTGTATGCTACAGTAATGTTAGTGCCAGATAATACAGTATGCTAGTTATACAGTAATGTTAGTGCCAGATACTGTATGCTACAGTAATGTTAGTGCCAGATAATACAGTATGCTAGTTATACAGTAATGTTAGTGCCAGATAATACAGTATGCTAGTTATACAGTAATGTTAGTGCCAGATAATACAGTATGCTACAGTTATACAGTAATGTTAGTGCCAGATAATACAGTATGCAACAGTTATACAGTAATGTTAGTGCCAGATAATACAGTATGCAACAGTTATACAGTAATGTTAGTGCCAGATAATACAGTATGCTACAGTTATACAGTAATGTTAGTGCCAGATACAGTATGCTACAGTTATACAGTAATGTTAGTGCCAGATAATACAGTATGCTAGTTATACAGTAATGTTAGTGCCAGATAATACAGTATGCTAGTTATACAGTAATGTTAGTGCCAGATAATACAGTATGCTACAGTTCTACAGTAATGTTAGTGCCAGATAACACAGTATGCTACAGTTCTACAGTAATGTTAGTGCCAGATAATACAGTATGCTACAGTTCTACAGTAATGTTAGTGCCAGATAACACAGTATGCTACAGTTCTACAGTAATGTTAGTGCCAGATAATACAGTATGATACAGTTATACAGTAATGATAATGTTAGGTTAAGGACAGGTTAACCCTAAACTGACCAAACCTGGCCCTAACCTGGCCTGGCCTTAGCCTGTCCCTAACCTAACCAAACCATAGCCTTAACCCAACCTGGCACTAACCTGGCCCTAACCTCACCCAACCTGGCCCTAACCTCACCCAACCTGGCCCTAACCTCACCCAACCTGGCTCTAACCTCACCCAACATGGCTCTAACCTCACCCAACATGGCTCTAACCTCACCCAACATGGCTCTAACCTCACCCAACATGGCTCTAACCTCACCCAACATGGCTCTAACCTCACCCAACATGGCTCTAACCTCACCCAACATGGCTCTAACCTCACCCAACATGGCTCTAACCTCACCCAACATGGCTCTAACCTCACCCAACATGGCTCTAACCTCACCCAACCTGGCCTTAACCTCACCCAACCTGGCCTTAACCTCACCCAACCTGGCCTTAACCTCACCCAACCTGGCCTTAACCTCACCCAACCTGGCCTTAACCTCACCCAACCTGGCCTTAACCTCACCCAACCTGGCCTTAACCTCATCCAACCTGGCCTTAACCTCATCCAACCTGGCCTTAACCTCACCCAACCTGGCCCAAAAGTCACCTAACGTGGCCCTAAACACACCCAAGCTGGCCCTAAACACACCCAAGCTGGCCCTAAACACACCCAAGCTGGCCCTAAACACACCCAAGCTGGCCCTAAACACACCCAACCTGGCCCTAAACACACCCAACCTGGCCCTAAACACACCCAACCAGGCCCTAAACACACCTAACCTGGCCCTAAACACACCCAACCAGGCCCTAAACACATCCAACGATGCCCTAACCTGGCCCTAACCTCACCCTAACCTGGCCCTAACCTGGCCCTAACCTCACCTGGCCCTAAACACACCCAACCTGGCCCTAACCTAACCTGGCCCTAACCTCACCTAACCTGGCCCTAACCTCACCTGGCCCTAACCTCACCCCCTGAATGAAACAAAGTAGAGTGGTATGGTTGTCATGGTGCCATCACCCATCGTGTGTGAATCTCTGTGGGGTTTCGAGGTGGCTGACCTGGATAGGTCGTGTGTGTGTGTCCCATTGCCCTGGCGATCACATGTCAGCGGGGAAGAGTGAGAGGAGTCATGGGATACCCTGTGGTTACCTCTCTGGGTCAGGAGAGGCAGGGTCAGGGTTACCTCTCTGGGTCAGGTTAAGGTTAGGGTCAGGGTTACCTCTCTGGGTCAGGTTAAGGGTAGGGTCAGGGTTAGGGTTACCTCTCTGGGTCAGGAGAGGCAGGGTAGGGTCAGGGTTACCGCTCTGGGTCAGGTTAAGGTTAGGGTCAGGGTTAGGGTTACCTCTCTGGGTCAGGTTAAGGTTAGGGTCAGGGTTAGGGTTACCGCTCTGGGTCAGGTTAAGGTTAGGGTCAGGGTTAGGGTTACCTCTCTGGGTCAGGTTAAGGTTAGGGTTACCTCTCTGGGTCAGGTTAAGGGTAGGGTCAGGGTTACCTCTCTGGGTCAGGTTAAGATTAGGGTCAGGGTTAGGGTTACCTCTCTGGGTCAGGAGAGGCAGGGTAGGGTCAGGGTTACCTCTCTGGGTCAGGTTAAGGTTAGGGTCAGGGTTAGGGTTACCTCTCTGGGTCAGGTTAAGGTCAGGGTTAGGGTTACCTCTCTGGGTCAGGTTAAGGGTTAGGGTTATAAATCTGGGTCAGGTTAAGGTTAGTGTCGGGGTTAGGGTTACCTCTGGGTCAGGTTAAGGTTACCTCTCTGGGTCAGGTTAAGGTTAGGGCTGGGGTTAGGGTTACCTCTCTGGGTCAGGTTAAGGTTAGGGTTACCTCTCTGGGTCAGGAGAGGCAGGGAAGGGTCAAGGTTAGGGTTACCTCTCTGGATCAGGTTAAGGTTAGGGTTACCTCTCTGGATCAGGTTAAGGTTAGGATCAGGGTTAGGGTTACCTCTCTGGGTCAGGTTAAGGTTAGGGTTACCTCTCGGTCAGGCAAAGGTTTTAGGGTCAGGGTTTCCTCTCTGGGTCAGGTTAAGGTTTATCTCTCTGGGTCAGGTTAAGGTTTTAGGGTCAGGGTCAGGGTTACCTCTCTGGGTCAGGTTAAGGTTATCTCTCTGGGTCAGGTTTTAGGGTTAGGGTTACCTATCTGGGTCAGGTTAAGGTTTTAGGGTCAGGGTTAGGGTTACCTCTCTAGGTCAGGTTAAAGTTAGTGTTATCTCTCTGGGTCAGGTTAAGGTTAGTGTTATCTCTCTGGGTCAGGTTAAGGTTTTAGGGTTCATCACGTCTTACCACCACTGCTTCCCGTTCAATCAACAAATACACGCTGGAAATGTACAAGTCACCTGTGTGCTCTAAAAGGATAAATTAATCATGAACACCCATCACCTCAGTAAGAACTAAAAGGATAAACTGCTACAGACCTATATCTATCCTACCCTGTCTTTCTAAGGTCTTCGAAAGCCAAGTTAACAAACAGATTACCGACCATTTTGAATCCCACCGCACCTTCTCCGCTATGCAATCTGGTTTTAAGCTGGTCATGGGTGCACCTCAGCCACGCTCAAGGTCCTAAATGATATCATAACTGCCATCGATAAGAGACATTACTGTGCAGCCGTATTCATCGACCTGCCCAAGGCTTTCAACTCTGTCAATCACCACATTCTTATTGGCAGACTCGACAGCCTTGGTTTCTCAAATGATTGCCTCGCCTGGTTTACCAAGTTTACAAGGTTTATCAGTGTGTCAAATCAGAGGGCCTGTTGTCTGGACCTCTGGCAGTCTCTATGGGGGTGCCACAGGGTTCAATTCTCGGGCCGACTCTCTTCTCTGGATACATCAATAATGTCGCTCTTGCTGCTGGTGAGTCTCTGATCCACCTCTACGCAGACGACACCATTCTGTATACTTCTGGCCCTTCTTTGAACACTGTGTTAACTAACCTCCAGATGAGCTTCAATGCCATACAACTCTCCTTCCGTGGCCTACAACTGCTCTTAAACGCTAGTAAAACTAAATGCACGCTTTTCAACCGATCGCTGCCCGCACCCCCGACTAGCATCACTACTCTGGACGGCTCTGGCTTAGAATATGTGGACAACTACAAATACCTAGGTGTCTGGTTAGACTGTAAACTCTCCTTCCAGACTCACATCAAACATCTCCAATCCACAATTAAATCTAGAATCGTCTTCCTATTTCGCAACGAAGCCTCCTTCACTCACGCTGCCAAACATACCGTCGTAAAACTGACCATCCTACCGAACCTTGACTTCGGCGATGTCATCTATAAAATACCCTCCGACACTCTACTCAACCAATTGGATGCAGTCTATCACAGTGCCATCTGTTTTGTCACCAAAGCCCCATATACTACCCACCACTGCGACCTGTACGCTCTCGTTGGCTGTACCAATTCTTCCTTTGGCCACCTCTCCTTCCAGTTCTCTGCTGCCAATGACTGGAATGAACTACAAAAATCTCTGAAACTGGAAACACTTATCTCCCTCACTAGCTTTAAGCACCAGCTGTCAGAGCAGCTCACAGATCACTGCACCTGTACATAGCCCATCTGTAAACAGCCCAGCTATCTACCTCATCCCCATACTGTATTTATTTATCTTGCTCCTTTGCACCCCAGTATCTCTACTTACACATTCAACTTCTGCACATCTACCATTCCAGTGTTTAATTGCTATATTGTAATTACTTCGCTACCATGGCCCATTTATTGCCTTAACTTACCTCATTTGCACATGCTGTATATAGATTTGTTTTCTTGTGTTCTACTGTATTATTGACTGTATGTTTTGTTTATTCCATGTGTAACTCTGTGTTGTTGTTTGTGTCGAACTGCTTTGCTTTATCTTGGCCAGGTCACAGTTGCAAATGAGAACTTGTTCTCAACTAGCATACCTGGTTAAATAAAGGTGTTCTCAACTAGCATACCTGGTTAAATAAAGGTGTTCTCAACTAGCCTACCTGGTTAAATAAAGGTAAAATAAATAACTAAAAGGATAAACTAATCATGAACACCCATCACCTCTGTATGAACTCCAGCTCTGAACAGATATTAGTAAGGAATGAGGACAATATTCTCCACTATGACCACTGTAAGGCAATGAGGACTATATTCTCCACTATGACCACTGTAAGGCAATGAGGACTATATTCTCCACTATGACCACTGTAAGGCAATGAGGACTATATTCTCCACTATGACCACTGTAAGGCAATGAGGACTATATTCTCCACTATGACCACTGTAAAACAATGAGGACAATATTCTCCACTATAGGACTATAGTCTCCACTATGACCACTGTAAGACAATGAGGACAATATTCTCCACTATAGGACTATATTCTCCACTATGACCACTGTAAGACAATGAGGACATTATTCTCCACTATAGGACTATATTCTCCACTATGACCACGGTAAGACAATGAGGACAATATTCTCCACTATAGGACTATATTCTCCACTATGACCACTGTAAGACAATGAGGACAATATTCTCCACTATAGGACTATATTCTCCACTATGACCACTGTAAGACAATGAGGACTATATTCTCCACTATAGGACTATATTCTCCACTATGACCACTGTAAGACAATGAGGACTATATTCTCCACTATGACCACTGTAAGGCAATGAGGACTATATTCTCCACTATGACCACTGTAAGGCAATGAGGACTATATTCTCCACTATAGGACTATATTCTCCACTATGACCACTGTAAGGCAATGAGGACTATATTCTCCACTATAGGACTATATTCTCCACTATGACCACTGTAAGGCAATGAGGACTATATTCTCCACTATAGGACTATATTCTCCACTATAAGACAATGAGGACAATATTCTCCACTATAGGACTATATTCTCCACTATGACCACTGTAAGACAATGAGGACAATATTCTCCACTATAGGACTATATTCTCCACTATGACCACTGTAAGACAATGAGGACAATATTCTCCACTATAGGACTATATTCTCCACTATGACCACTGTAAGACAATGAGGACAATATTCTCCACTATGACCACTGTAAGACAATGAGGACAATATTCTCCACTAAAGGACTATATTCTCCACTATGACCACTGTAAGACAATGAGGACAATATTCTCCACTATAGGACTATATTCTCCACTATGACCACTGTAAGACAATGAGGACAATATTCTCCACTATAGGACTATATTCTCCACTATGACCACTGTAAGACAATGAGGACAATATTCTCCACTATAGGACTATATTCTCCACTATGACCAATGTAAGACAAGCAGTGACAACCATCAACATACTGACTGGATGGAGGTGTAACAGTCCCTACATGGTGTTCATCTTTGGTCCTACCCAGGTGCTTGGTGAACCAGTAGTTTCAGACAGGTGAGGTCTCCCTTGGCAGCAGCGTAATGGGCGGGGACTGCCCCGCAGTCTGTCGTCTCCTCGGCAACGCTACCAACCAACAGCAGCCAATGGACGACCTCCACCCGTCCGAACCGAGCAGCGAGATGGAGCGCTGTGGCCCCAGCTGCATCCTGGTCCTACAAAACAGCCACAGCTTCAATTAAGATCAGTATTAGACCCTTAAAAAGACATACATTATCATGGCAGTCTTTATAATGCGTTATTAAAAGGCATTATAATGCATTATACACCTTTAAGTACAGTGTTACCAAGTTCTTTAAAACGTGTACATCTACGCATACAACCATAGATGTGCTTACATACTATAATATATTAGGTCTGGAAAACCAAAACCAAAAAAACAGACCCAGAGATCTATTCATAATGGTACTACTGTATGAACACAGAGCACAAGACATGTTATGAAAATCCAACCTGAGAAAGCCATCATATTATGACATCATTACAAGAACATAATCCTATTGGGTCAACTGTCTGAACACCCCTATTGGCATATGAACATCTATCAAACCTAAAAAAAAAATTAAAAAAAAAGCTTACAGATCACTCACTCACACCCCTAGGAGTTGAGTACAGGATAATCTGATGAATGCATCTTCAATCATGTAAGGGAATGTTCATTAACGATTTAAAGATCGTATTGCCCTTTTCACCTTCCGTTACGAAGCACAATAAACTGGAGCAATACAGGTGCCCTCTATTGGAAATACCACCAACTTAGAAAGATGGTATCACTGGTCTGAACGATAACAAGGACCTCTGAACCTGTTCTTTAACTTGGAGCAGCTGTATTTAAATGAGATCAAGAGGTCGGTGAGGTTGAGACGGGACGGTTTGAGTTAGTGTGAGAAATAACTGAAGTACAACCTATGAAGAGGTTGAGTTATACACTACTGTGAACAAACACATTTGTGAACAAACACATTTTTTTAGGAGGGAGTGAGAGACAGGGGAGAGAGCGAGAGAAAGAGAGAGAGACAGGTGAAAGACAGAGAGAAAGAGAGATGTGGAAGAAAGCGAGAGAAAGAGAGATGGGGAGAGAGCGAGAGAAAGAGAGACGGTGAGAGAGCGAGAGAAAGAGAGCGATAGGGGAGAGAGCGAGAGAAAGAGAGAGAGAGACGGTGAGAGAGCGGGAGAAAGAGAGAGCGAGAGAGAAAGATATAACCCATTATCCTAGTCATCGTAGAGTTCTACAGGACAACAAAGACATGGGCACGAGTAATGACAACACACCAGCTAGGGACTCTTCATCTGTAAAGGAACTCCACCTTTCATTAAGCAAGCGTCTATTTTAAGAACACGGTTATTAAGAGAGAGAGAGAGAGAGAGAGACGGGGAGAGAGCGAGAGACAGGGGAGAGAGAGAGACAGGGGAGAGAGATGGGGGGAGAGAGAGAGAGAGATGGGGGGAGAGAGAGAGAGACGGGGGAGAGAGAGAGAGACGGGGGAGAGAGCGAGAGAGAGAGACGGGGGAGAGAGCGAGAGAGACGGGGAGAGAGCGAGAGAGACGGGGAGAGAGCGAGAGAGAGACAGGGGAGAGAGAGAGAGAGACAGGGGAGAGAGATGGGGGAGAGAGAGAGAGACGGGGGAGAGAGAGAGACGGGGGAGAGAGAGAGAGAGTCAGAAGCCGGCCAACAGTCAGAAGCCAGGTGAGTTTGGGTTAGTGTTTACGTGCAGTGCAGTCTGATGGTTAAACATCACATTCATGAGGCACAACATGTGCAGTGAATGAGACAAGACCCCTGGGAAGTCCAGGTTCCATGGACTCATCTAAAGTGCTCTTCACGCTGCTCCGTATAAACCAAGTACTGTTGCCCTGATACATGGCTGCTGGCTAGACGCCATAGGAGTCAACAGCCACGTATCTCCATCAGTGTCTCAACCAGCCTCACCACTATGTTGTAACTCTCTGGTCTACCCTCAGTAACACAGGTGGAATTATTTGTTATTTCAGGCTCACCTCTATATTGTAACTCTGGTCTATCCTCAGTAACACAGGTGGAATTATTTGTTATTTCAGGCTCACCTCTATATTGTAACTCTGGTCTATCCTCAGTAACACAGGTGGAATTATTTGTTATTTCAGGCTCACCTCTATATTGTAACTCTGGTCTATCCTCAGTAACACAGGTGGAATTATTTGTTATTTCAGGCTCACCTCTATATTGCAGCCCCCTTGGTCTACTAGCCACTGCAGTTCCCGGGCGTGGCCTGTAGCGGCAGCATCGTGGGCGGGCGTGGCTCTGTTCAGGGCCCGGGCGTCGGCCGCCAGCCCCACCTCCACCACCAGGTAGCGCAGACATTCCAGGCGGCCACAGCGAGCGGCGTGGTGCACCGGGCCTGCCCCCTGGGCGTCTGTGATGGAGGCTGAGACCGTGAGGCATCCAGAGGAGGACAGCTTCCTCAGGGCTGAGAGATCGCCTGCCCGGGCTGCCTGGATCACCCGGTGTAGCACCATCATACATCCACACCTGGCTGATGGCTGGCCCACGCTAGTCTCTCTCCAATTCTGGCTCTGACAGGTGGCTGTTACACAAATAAGATGGACCTCGACCCACGCCTGTTGCCTGGCCTACGGTAGTCTCTCTCTGGCTCTGGCTGTCGTTGTCGTCGACTGTCTTTCTGGCTCTGCCGGGTGTCTTTCTGGCTCTGCCGGGTGGCTGTGGTGCAAAAGTAAGCTGGAGCTGGAGCTCTCTCCCGACCACGGCAACTTAGCCTGATCACACACACAAAGGCACACTGAAACACACACACAAAGGCACACTCGAACACACACACTCACAGTCGCATACAAACACACATACAGCCACACATGAATACACACATAGGCACACTCGATCACACACACACACCGAGCCTCCTCCCTGCCAGGAGCCCACGGGAAAGTGACACCATGGGAGCAGCCAGCTGGCCAGCAGGCAGGGCAGAGAGGGAGGGAGGAGGGAGGGAGGGGAGAGCGTCATGGCGGCCCAGGGAGGGATAGAGAGAAAGAGGGTGGCCCAGGGAGGGTAAAAGCGGCCCAGTGAGGGAGGGAGGGACAGAGAGTCACAGCGGCCCAGGGAGGGAGGGAAGGAGGGTCAGAGGGACCCAGGGAGGGAGGGAGGGACCGAGGGCTATAGCAGCCCAGGGAGGGAGGGAGGGACCGAGGGTTATAGCAGCCCAGGGAGGGAGGGAGGGACCGAGGGTTATAGCAGCCCAGGGAGGGAAGGAGTGACAGAGGGTCATAGTGGCCCAGGGAGGGAGGGAGGGACAGAGGGCTATAGCAGCCCAGGGAGGGAGGGAGGGACCGAGGGTTATAGCAGCCCAGTGAGGGAGGGAGGGACCGAGGGTTATAGCAGCCCAGGGAGGGAGGGAGGGACCGAGGGTTATAGCAGCCCAGTGAGGGAGGGAGGGACAGACAGAGTCATAACGGCCCAGAGACCTAAAAAGATCATGAAAGACAGGTTGAAGGAACAAAGGTCCACCTTTCACAGCCTAGCACTTCCCTTTGTGCTGGGCTGAACACATGCTGCCACACGCTCCCATGCTTCACTGAAGACAGGGGATCGAGCCCCAAATGGCACCCTTATTCCATATGTAGTGCACTTACTTTTGAACAGGGCCCTATGGGGTTAGGCTTACCCTAGTCCAAGATGTACTCTTAAGGAGCCTGCTGTTACTCCTTAACTCCATAAGGTCCAAGGACCTTCTATGTTACAGAGGTAGACTGCATTTACAGTATACACAGAGGTAGACTGGCTCTGGCAGCCAAAACAGTAAAATACTCGATCTAAACGTGAATCAATTCTCAATTGCGATACGATTTTAGAAACGTAAAGCCCTTTACTTTAATATCACATCAAACTAATGCAAAATATACACTTACTGTACACAGTTTTAACCAGGTGACTGTACTTTTCAGTCAACACGATTCTAGCGGCCTTCTTCGATTACACACAGGTGTTCAGAGCATGCTAGATGGCTAATTACCACAGATGTTTAGAGCATGCTAGATGGCTAATTACCACAGATGTTTAGAGCATGCTAGATGGCTAATTACCACAGATGTTTAGAGCATGCTAGATGGCTAATTACCACAGGTGTTCAGAGCATGCTAGATAGCTAATTATCACAGGTGTTCAGAGCATGTTAGATAGCTAATTACCACAGGTGTTTAGACATGCTAGATTGGGAATTACCTCAGGTGTTCAGAGCATGCTAGATAGCTAATTACCACAGGTGTTCAGAGCATGCTAGATGGCTAATTACCATAGGTGTTTAGACATGCTAGATAGGTATTTACCACAGGTGTTCAGAGCATGCTAGATAGCTAATTACCACAAGTGTTCAGAGCATGCTAGATAGCTAATTACCACAGGTGTTCAGAGCATGCTAGATAGCTAATTACCACAGGTGTTCAGAGCATGCTAGATGGCTAATTACCACAGGTGTTTAGACATGCTAGATAGGTATTAACCACAGGTGTTCAGAGCATGCTAGATAGCTAATTACCACAGGTGTTCAGAGCATGCTAGATAGCTAATTACCACAGGTGTTCAGAGCATGCTAGATAGCTAATTACCACAGGTGTTCAGAGCATGCTAGATGGCTAATTACCACAGGTGTTCAGAGCATGCTAGATAGCTAATTACCACAGGTGTTCAGAGCATGCTAGATGGCTAATTACCACAGGTGTTCAGAGCATGCTAGATAGCTAATTACCACAGGTGTTTAGACATGCTAGATAGGTAATTACCACAGGTGTTCAGAGCATGCTAGATGGCTAATTACCACAGGTGTTCAGAGCATGCTAGATAGCTAATTACCACAGGTGTTCAGAGCATGCTAGATAGCTAATTACCACAGGTGTTCAGAGCATGCTAGATGGCTAATTACCACAGGTGTTTAGACATGCTAGATAGGTATAACCACAGGTGTTCAGAGCATGCTAGATAGCTAATTACCACAGGTGTTTAGACATGCTAGATAGGTAATATCCACAGGTGTTCAGAGCATGCTAGATGGCTAATTACCACAGGTGTTCAGAGCATGCTAGATAGCTAATTACCACAGGTGTTCAGAGCATGCTAGATAGCTAATTACCACAGGTGTTCAGAGCATGCTAGATGGCTAATTACCACAGGTGTTCAGAGCATGCTAGATAGCTAATTACCACAGGTGTTTAGACATGCTAGATAGGTAATTACCACAGGTGTTCAGAGCATGCTAGATGGCTAATTACCACAGGTGTTCAGAGCATGCTAGATAGCTAATTACCACAGGTGTTCAGAGCATGCTAGATGGCTAATTACCACAGGTGTTTAGACATGCTAGATAGGTAATAACCACAGATGTTCAGAGCATGCTAGATAGCTAATTACCACAGGTGTTTAGACATGCTAGATAGGTAATAACCACAGGTGTTCAGAGCATGCTAGATAGCTAATTACCACAGGTGTTCAGAGCATGCTAGATGGCTAATTACCACAGGTGTTGAGAAGCATAGATAGCTAATTACCACAGGTGTTCAGAGCATGCCAGATAGCTAATTACCACAGGTGTTCAGAGCATGCTAGATAGCTAATTTCCACAGGTGTTCAGAGCATGCTAGATGGCTAATTACCACAGGTGTTCAGAGCATGCTAGATAGCTAATTACCACAGGTGTTCAGAGCATGCTAGATAGCTAATTACCACATGTGTTCAGAGCATGCTAGATAGCTAATTACCACAGGTGTTCAGAGCATGCTAGATGGCTAATTACCACAGGTGTTCAGAGCATGCTAGATAGCTAATTACCACAGGTGTTCAGAGCATGCTAGATAGCTAATTACCACAGGTGTTCAGAGCATGCTAGATAGCTAATTACCACAGGTGTTCAGAGCATGCTAGATAGCTAATTACCACAGGTGTTCAGAGCATGCTAGATAGCTAATTACCACAGGTGTTCAGAGCATGCTAGATAGCTAATTACCACAGGTGTTCAGAGCATGCTAGATGGCTAATTACCACAGGTGTTCAGAGCATGCTAGACAGCTAATTACCACAGGTGTTCAGAGCATGCTAGATAGCTAATTACCACAGGTGTTCAGAGCATGCTAGATGGCTAATTACCACAGGTGTTCAGAGCATGCTAGATGGCTAATTACCACAGGTGTTCAGAGCATGCTAGATGGCTAATTACCACAGGTGTTCAGAGCATGCTAGATGGCTAATTACCACAGGTGTTCAGAGCATGCTAGATGGCTAATTACCACAGGTGTTCAGAGCATGCTAGATAGGTAATTACCACAGGTGTTCAGAGCATGCTAGATAGCTAATTACCACAGGTGTTCAGAGCATGCTAGATAGCTAATTACCACAGGTGTTCAGAGCATGCTAGATAGCTAATTACCACAGGTGTTCAGAGCATGCTAGATAGCTAATTACCACAGGTGTTCAGAGCATGCTAGATAGCTAATTACCACAGGTGTTCAGAGCATGCTAGATAGCTAATTACCACAGGTGTTCAGAGCATGCTAGATAGCTAATTACCACAGGTGTTCAGAGCATGCTTGTGTAACAGTATAACTTTAGACCGTCCCCTCGCCCCGGGCGCGAACCAGGGACCCTCTGCACACATCAACAACAGTCACCCACGAAGCGTCGTTACCCATCGCTCCACAAAGGCTAGGGGCCCTGGTCAAAAGTAGTGCACTATATAGGGAATATGGTGCCATTTGGGACACTTACGGAGGGGACGGAGGGAGCATGGTGTAACGGGAGAATTCCCCGTCGACGAGATGAAGGGGATACACCTGCATTCTACACCTGCATTGCTTCTACACCTGCATTCTACACCTGCTTTGCTTCTACACCTGCTTTGCTTCTACACCTGCTTTGCTTCTACACCTGCTTTGCTTCTACACCTGCTTTGCTTCTACACCTGCTTTGCTTCTACACCTGCTTTGCTTCTACACCTGCTTTGCTTCTACACCTGCTTTGCTTCTACACCTGCGTTGCTTCTACACCTGCGTTGCTTCTACACCTGCATTGCTTCTACACCTGCTTTGCTTCTACACCTGCTTTGCTTCTACACCTGCTTTGCTTCTACACCTGCATTGCTTCTACACCTGCTTTGCTTCTACACCTGCTTTGCTTCTACACCTGCTTTGCTTCTACACCTGCTTTGCTTCTACACCTGCTTTGCTTCTACACCTTCTACACCTGCATTGCTTGCTGTTTGGGGATTTAGGCTGGGTTTCTGTACAGCACTATGTGACAACAGCTGATGTAAGAAGGGCTTTATAAATACATTTGATGATACATCAGACGACTAGCGTTATTTAAAAACATTTATCTCGGAGCGGTGGGGAGTGAACAGACAACTGTGTATATATCCATCAGATCAAATTGTATTTTTCACACGCTCCAAATACAACCTTACATTGAAATACTTAATTAGAAGCCCTTTAAAATCAACAATAGAGTTAAGAAAATATTTACTAAATAAACTAAAGTAAAAATAAAAATGTAAAGTAACACAAAAATAACAAGGCTATATACAGGGGGTTAGTCGAGTACAGGTTACAGGTTAGTCGAGTTAATTTGTACATGTAGGCAGGGGTAAAGTGACTATGCATAAACAGCAGTGTAAATAGTCCAGGTGTGTCACGATCGTGTTGACATGAACGAGAGGACCAAGGCGCAACATGATTTGAATACATCTTCTTTATTATAACGACGAAGATGATCACAAAACACTTAAACAACACACGATCGTGAAACTTCAAACGCAAGTGCACACACAAACTACTTACGTCGACATATACATACACATAAACAATGACCCACAAACAGCTAAAGCCTATGGCAGCCTTAAATATGGCTCCCAATTAGAGACAACCGAAATCAGCTGTCTCTAATTGAGAACCCATTCCGGCCACCATAGACTTTCCTAGACAACTACACCCAACATAGACACAGCTAGACACATACACTCAACACAAAACCATAAACTACAACCAACACCCCCCTCTACCATATAATACCCCAAAATACACACATACCCCATGTCACACCCTGACCTAACTAAAATAATAAATAAAACAAATAATACTAAGGCCAGGGCGTGACAAGGTGGCCATTTGATAACAGCCATCATGGGATTTAGACAGCCGATTAGATAATACACACATTCAAATAGCATCCCTCCATAATAAAACAATGAACGTGATGTAGAAGTTGATACACCAATGCTTTATTAGCGGGAAGCATTTTTTACAAACCATCTCCAACTTTAAACAGCTGATATGCTGTATTCACATGAAGTTTCTGTTAACTCCCCTGATTAAGTATTAACCAGCGAAGCGGACGACGGACAGCAAGCACAATAAAGCCATCCGTCTATTTCACATCATTCCAGTCAGTTTAAATACGTTTTTCCCGTCGTTTAAACACTGGAAACATTTTCTCCTGAATTAAACTAATAAAAAGCACAACAAGATATACATTAGGTCTACACACATGGTGTATGCTACAAACAAATAACAAACGTACACTCTCATTACAGAAGTGATAAGATATTGGTTTAAAAGATTAACTGTTTGCAACAACACAGTATGTCACAGTACTATCAGGTGTATATTCTGTAGATCAATCAGTCAACCAATAAGTCAAACAATCAATCGACGTTGATCAGTTGAGTCCCTCCAAGCCTCTCGACAGCATTCTTCAGATCCTCCACCACCAGGCCTACCTCAGCCCTGCTGGTGCCTCTCCCCACACTCAGCCTCAGGGCATTAGCTGCCACCTCCTCAGGGATGCCACAGCTCAGCAGGATATGGGAGGGCCTGAGGGACAAACAGAGTGAAAACTAACAGTGACAACATAACAATATGGTTCCACTAAACAAGGTGATTTATTTTGTTGTCTGTATATATACACAGTGTATAAACAGTATATACAGTGTGTGTGTGTGTGTATATATATATATATATATATATATATATAGTAACGGTCTTAAGTTTGGGTGAGGGCAGTTATTGTGACTGTAGGTCTATGATGTAGCTAGTTACTGTAGCTCTATGATATACAGTATCTAGTAACTGTAGGTCTATAATATACAGTATCTAGTAACTGTAGGCCAATGTGGTATCTAGTAACTGTAGGTCTATGATATACAGTATCTAGTAACTGTAGGTCTATGATATACAGTATCTAATAACTGTAGGCCAATGTGGTATCTAGTAACTGTAGCTCTATGATATACAGTATCTAGTAACTGTAGGTCTATGATATACAGTGTCTAATAACTGTAGGCCAATGTGGTATCTAGTAACTGTAGGTCTATGATATACAGTATCTAGTAACTGTAGGTCTATGATATAGCTAGTAACTGTAGGTCTATGATGTAGCTAGTAGCTGTAGGTCTATGATATACAGTATCTAGTAACTGTAGGTCTATAATATACAGTATCTAGTAACTGTAGGTGTCAGGTCCTTACCTGTCTCCTCTGTGTGAATGGCATGCAGCCCCAACACTGGCCAGCAGTCTTCTACAGCTGGACAATACCTTCCTCCCTACAGTACAGGGGACAGAATAGACATGAACACCTTCCTCCCTACAGTACAGTACAGGGGACATAATAGACATGAACACCTTCCTCCCTACAGTACAGGGGACAGAATAGACATGAACACCTTCCTCCCTACAGTACAGTACAGGGGACATAATAGACATGAACACCTTCCTCCCTACAGTACAGGGAACAGAATAGACATGAACACCTTCCTCCCTACAGTACAGTACAGGGGACATAATAGACATGAACACCTTCCTCCCTACAGTACAGGGGACAGAATAGACATGAACACCTTCCTCCCTACAGTACAGGGGACAGAATAGACATGAACACCTTCCTCCCTACAGTACAGGGGACAGCATAGACATGAACACCTTCCTCCCTACAGTACAGGGGACAGAATAGACATGAACACCTTCCTCCCTACAGTACAGGGGACAGAATAGACATGAACACCTTCTTCCCTACAGTACAGTACAGGGGACAGAATAGACATGAACACCTTCCTCCCTACAGTACAGTACAGGGGACAGAATAGACATGAACACCTTCCTCCCTACAGTACAGGGGACAGAATAGACATGAACACCTTCCTCCCTACAGTACAGTACAGGGGACAGAATAGACATGAACACCTTCCTCCCTACAGTACAGTACAGGGGACAGAATAGACATGAACACCTTCCTCCCTACAGTACAGTACAGGGGACAGAATAGACATGAACACCTTCCTCCCTACAGTACAGGGGACAGAATAGACATGAACACCTTCCTCCCTACAGTACAGGGGACAGAATAGACATGAACACCTTCCTCCCTACAGTACAGGGGACAGAATAGACATGAACACCTTCCTCCCTACAGTACAGTACAGGGGACAGAATAGACATGAACACCTTCCTCCCTACAGTACAGGGGACAGAATAGACATGAACACCTTCCTCCCTACAGTACAGGGGACAGAATAGACATGAACACCTTCCTCCCTACAGTACAGGGGACAGAATAGACATGTACACCTTCCTCCCTACAGTACAGTACAGGGGACAGAATAGACATGAACAACTTCCTCCCTACAGTACAGGGGACAGAATAGACATGAACACCTTCCTCCCTACAGTACAGGGGACAGAATAGACATGAACACCTTCCTCCCTACAGTACAGTACAGGGGACAGAATAGACATGAACACCTTCCTCCCTACAGTACAGTACAGGGGACAGAATAGACATGAACACCTTCCTCCCTACAGCACAGTACAGGGGACAGAATAGACATGAACACCTTCCTCCCTACAGTACAGTACAGGGGACAGAATAGACATGAACACCTTCCTCCCTACAGTACAGGGGACAGAATAGATATGAACACCTTCCTCCCCACAGTACAGGGGACAGAATAGACATGAACACCTTCCTCCCTACAGTACAGTACAGGGGACAGAATAGACATGAACACCTTCCTCCCTACAGTACAGTACAGGGGACAGAATAGATATGAACACCTTCCTCCCTACAGTACAGGGGACAGAATAGACATGAACACCTTCCTCCCTACAGTACAGGGGACAGAATAGACATGAACACCTTCCTCCCTACAGTACAGTACAGGGGACAGAATAGACATGAACACCTTCCTCCCTACAGTACAGTACAGGGGACAGAATAGACATGAACACCTTCCTCCCTACAGTACAGTACAGGGGACAGAATAGACATGAACACCTTCCTCCCTACAGTACAGTACAGGGGACAGAATAGACATGAACACCTTCCTCCCTACAGTACAGTACAGGGGACAGAATAGACATGAACACCTTCCTCCCTACAGTACAGTACAGGGGACAGAATAGACATGAACACCTTCCTCCCTACAGTACAGGGGACAGAATAGACATGAACACCTTCCTCCCTACAGTACAGGGGACAGAATAGACATGAACACCTTCCTCCCTACAGTACAGGGGACAGAATAGACATGAACACCTTCCTCCCTACAGTACAGGGAACAGAATAGACATGAACACCTTCCTCCCTACAGTACAGGGGACAGAATAGACATGAACACCTTCCTCCCTACAGTACAGGGGACAGAATAGACATGAACACCTTCCTCCCTACAGTACAGTACAGGGGACAGAATAGACATGAACACCTTCCTCCCTACAGTACAGTACAGGGGACAGAATAGACATGAACACCTTCCTCCCTACAGTACAGGGGACAGAATAGACATGAACACCTTCCTCCCTACAGTACAGGGGACATAATAGACATGAACACCTTCCTCCCTACAGTACAGGGAACAGAAAAGACATGAACACCTTCCTCCCTACAGTACAGGGGACAGAATAGACATGAACACCTTCCTCCCTACAGTACAGTACAGGGGACAGAATAGACATGAACACCTTCCTCCCTACAGTACTGTACATGGGACAGAATAGACATGAACACCTTCCTCCCTACAGTACAGGGGACAGAATAGACATGAACACCTTCCTCCCTACAGTACAGTACAGGGGACAGAATAGACATGAACACCTTCCTCCCTACAGTACAGTACAGGGGACAGAATAGACATGAACACCTTCCTCCCTACAGTACAGTACAGGGGACAGAATAGACATGAACACCTTCCTCCCTACAGTACAGTACAGGGGACAGAATAGACATGAACACCTTCCTCCCTACAGTACAGTACAGGGGACAGAATAGATATGAACACCTTCCTCCCTACAGTACAGGGGACAGAATAGACATGAACACCTTCCTCCCTACAGTACAGGGGACAGAATAGACATGAACACCTTCCTCCCTACAGTACAGTACAGGGGACAGAATAGATATAAACACCTTCCTCCCTACAGTACAGGGGACAGAATAGACATGAACACCTTCCTCCCTACAGTACAGTACAGGGGACAGAATAGACATGAACACCTTCCTCCCTACAGTACAGTACAGGGGACAGAATAGATATGAACACCTTCCTCCCTACAGTACAGGGGACAGAATAGACATGAACACCTTCCTCCCTACAGTACAGGGAACAGAATAGACATGAACACCTTCCTCCCTACAGTACAGTACAGGGGACAGAATAGATATAAACACCTTCCTCCCTACAGTACAGGGGACAGAATAGACATGAACACCTTCCTCCCTACAGTACAGGGGACAGAATAGACATGAACACCTTCCTCCCTACAGTACAGTACAGGGGACAGAATAGACATGAACACCTTCCTCCCTACAGTACAGGGGACAGAATAGACATGAACACCTTCCTCCCTACAGTACAGGGGACAGAATAGTCATGAACACCTTCCTCCCTACAGTACAGGGGACAGAATAGACATGAACACCTTCCTCCCTACAGTACAGGGGACAGAATAGACATGAACACCTTCCTCCCTACAGTACAGGGGACAGAATAGACATGAACACCTTCCTCCCTACAGTACAGGGGACAGAATAGACATGAACACCTTCCTCCCTACAGTACAGTACAGGGGACAGAATAGACATGAACACCTTCCTCCCTACAGCACAGGGGACAGAATAGACATGAACACCTTCCTCCCTACAGTACAGGGGACAAAATAGACATGAACACCTTCCTCCCTACAGTACAGTACAGGGGACAGAATAGACATGAACACCTTCCTCCCTACAGTACAGGGGACAGAATAGACATGAACACCTTCCTCCCTACAGTACAGTACAGGGGACAGAATAGACATGAACACCTTCCTCCCTACAGTACAGGGGACAGAATAGACATGAACACCTTCCTCCCTACAGTACAGGGGACAGAATAGACATGTACACCTTCCTCCCTACAGTACAGGGGACAGAATAGACATGAACACCTTCCTCCCTGCAGTACAGTACAGGGGACAGAATAGACATGAACACCTTCCTCCCTACAGTACAGGGGACAGAATAGACATGAACACCTTCCTCCCTACAGTACAGGGGACAGAATAGATATGAACACCTTCCTCCCTACAGTACAGTACAGGGGACAGAATAGACATGAACACCTTCCTCCCTACAGTACAGTACAGGGGACAGAATAGACATGAACACCTTCCTCCCTACAGTACAGGGGACAGAATAGACATGAACACCTTCCTCCCTACAGTACAGGGGACAGAATAGACATGAACACCTTCCTCCCTACAGCACAGGGGACAGAATAGACATGAACACCTTCCTCCCTACAGTACAGTACAGGGGACAGAATAGACATGAACACCTTCCTCCCTACAGTACAGTACAGGGGACAGAATAGACATGAACACCTTCCTCCCTACAGTACAGGGGACAGAATAGACATGAACACCTTCCTCCCTACAGTACAGTACAGGGGACAGAATAGACATGAACACCTTCCTCCCTACAGTACAGGGGACAGAATAGACATGAACACCTTCCTCCCTACAGTACAGGGGACAGAATAGTCATGAACACCTTCCTCCCTACAGTACAGGGGACAGAATAGACATGAACACCTTCCTCCCTACAGTACAGGGGACAGAATAGACATGAACACCTTCCTCCCTGCAGTACAGTACAGGGGACAGAATAGACATGAACACCTTCCTCCCTACAGTACAGGGGACAGAATAGACATGAACACCTTCCTCCCTACAGTACAGGGGACAGAATAGACATGAACACCTTCCTCCCTACAGTACAGTACAGGGGACAGAAAAGACATGAACACCTTCCTCCCTACAGCACAGGGGACAGAATAGACATGAACACCTTCCTCCCTACAGTACAGGGGACAAAATAGACATGAACACCTTCCTCCCTACAGTACAGTACAGGGGACAGAATAGACATGAACACCTTCCTCCCTACAGTACAGGGGACAGAATAGACATGAACACCTTCCTCCCTACAGTACAGGGGACAGAATAGACATGAACACCTTCCTCCCTACAGTACAGGGGACAGAATAGACATGAACACCTTCCTCCCTACAGTACAGTACAGGGGACAGAATAGACATGAACACCTTCCTCCCTACAGTACAGTACAGGGGACAGAATAGACATGAACACCTTCCTCCCTACAGTACAGTACAGGGGACAGAATAGACATGAACACCTTCCTCCCTACAGTACAGGGAACAGAATAGATATGAACACCTTCCTCCCTACAGTACAGTACAGGGGACAGAATAGACATGAACACCTTCCTCCCTACAGTACAGGGGACAGAATAGACATGAACACCTTCCTCCCTACAGTACAGGGGACAGAATAGACATGAACACCTTCCTCCCTACAGTACAGGGGACAGAATAGACATGAACACCTTCCTCCCTACAGTACAGTACAGGGGACAGAATAGACATGAACACCTTCCTCCCTACAGTACAGGGGACAGAATAGACATGAACACCTTCCTCCCTACAGTACAGGGGACAGAATAGACATGAACACCTTCCTCCCTACAGTACAGTACAGGGGACAGAATAGACATGAACACCTTCCTCCCTACAGTACAGGGGACAGAATAGACATGAACACCTTCCTCCCTACAGTACAGGGGACAGAATAGACATGAACACCTTCCTCCCTACAGTACAGGGGACAGAATAGACATGAACACCTTCCTCCCTACAGTACAGTACAGGGGACAGAATAGACATGAACACCTTCCTCCCTACAGTACAGTACAGGGGACAGAATAGACATGAACACCTTCCTCCCTACAGTACAGTACAGGGGACAGAATAGACATGAACACCTTCCTCCCTACAGTACAGGGGACAGAATAGACATGAACACCTTCCTCCCTACAGTACAGTACAGGGGACAGAATAGACATGAACACCTTCCTCCCTACAGTACAGGGGACAGAATAGACATGAACACCTTCCTCCCTACAGTACAGGGGACAGAATAGACATGAACACCTTCCTCCCTACAGTACAGGGGACAGAATAGACATGAACACCTTCCTCCCTACAGTACAGTACAGGGGACAGAATAGACATGAACACCTTCCTCCCTACAGTACAGGGGACAGAATAGACATGAATCATTAACAGCCACCGTAGTTTATAAATAGCCACAGCAACGTAGGTTGTGACCTCGCGGCGATGTAGAGTTAGAGATACTGTACAGGAGGGGTTCTTAACCTTTTTCTACCTGGAACCCAATGAGAAATTCACTGTTTTCCTGGGAACCAATGAGAAATTCACTGTTTTCCTGGGAACCAATGAGAAAATCACTGTTTTCCTGGAACCCAATGAGAAATTCACTGTTTTCCTGGGAACCAATGAGAAATTCACTGTTTTTCTGGAACCCAGTGAGAAATTCACTGTTTTCCTGGAACCCAAGCTCATGAAAACATGGCCCGTTTCGACTGAGAACACATTCTTGCTGTAACTGAGAACACATTCTCAGTTACAGCAACGACCTGGGGGATAGTTACAGGGGAGAGGAGGGGGGACAACGACCTGGGGAAATAGTTACAGGGGAGAGGAGGAGGGACTACGACCTGGGGAATAGTTACAGGGGAGAGGAGGGGGGACAACGACCTGGGGAATAGTTACAGGGGAGAGGAGGGGGGACAACGACCTGGGGAATAGTTACAGGGGAGAGGAGGGGGGACAACGACCTGGGGAAATAGTTACAGGGGAGAGTAGGAGGGACAACGACCTGGGGAAATAGTTACAGGGGAGAGGAGGGGGGACAACGACCTGGGGAATAGTTACAGGGGAGAGGAGGGGGGACAACGACCTGGGGAATAGTTACAGGGGAGAGGAGGGTGGACTACGACCTGGGGAATAGTTACAGGGGAGAGGAGGGTGGACTACGACCTGGGGAATAGTTACAGGGGAGAGGAGGGTGGACTACGACCTGGGGAATAGTTACAGGGGAGAGGAGGGGGGACAACGACCTGGGGAATAGTTACAGGGGAGAGGAGGGTGGACTACGACCTAGGGAATAGTTACAGGGGAGAGGAGGGGGGACTACGACCTGGGGAATAGTTACAGGGGAGAGGAGGGTGGACTACGACCTGGGGAATAGTTACAGGGGAGAGGAGGGTGGACTACGACCTGGGGAATAGTTACAGGGGAGAGGAGGGGGGCCAACGACCTGGGGAATAGTTACAGGGGAGAGGAGGGGGGCCAACGACCTGGGGAATAGTTACAGGGGAGAGGGGGGACAATGACCTGGGGTATAGGTACAGGGGAGAGAAGGAATGCATTTCAATTAACAGGTGTGCCTTGTTAAAAGTTAATTTGTGGAAATAATTTCCTTCTTAATGCGTTTCAGCCAATCAGTTATGTCGTGACAAGGTAGGGGTGGTATACAGAAAATAGACCTATTTGGTAAAAGACTAAGTCCATATTAAATGGCAAGAACAGCTCAAATAAGCAAAGAGAAATGACAGTCCATCGTTACTTTAAGACATGAAGGTCAGTCAATGCAGAACATTTCAAGAACTGTGAAAGTTTCTTCAAATGCAGTCGCAAAAACCATCAAGCTCTATGATGGAACTGGCTCTCATGAGGACCACCGCAGGAAAGGAAGACCCAGAGTTACCTCTGCTGCAGAGGATAAGTTCATTAGAGATACCAACCTCAGATTGCAGCCAAAATAAATGCTTCACAGAGTTCAAGTAACAGACACATCTCAACATCAACTGTTCAGAGGAGACTGCGTGAATCAGGCCTTCATGGTCAAATTGCTGCAAAGAAACCACTACTAAAGGACACCAATAAAAATAAGATACTTGCTTGGTCCAAGAAACATGAGCAATGGACATTAGACCGGTGGACATCTGTCCTTAGTCTGATGAGTCCAAATTGGAGATTTTTGGATCCAACCGATGTGTCTTTGTGAAACGCAGAGTAGGTGAACGGATGATCTCCGCACGTGTGGTTCCCACCGTGAAGCATGGAGGAGGTGGTGTGATGGTGTGGGGGTGCTTTGCTGGTGACACTGTCAGTGATTTATTTAGAATTTAAGGCACACTTAACCAGCATGGCTACCACAGCATTCTGCAGCGATATGCCATTCCATCTGGTTTGGCTTAGTTGGACTATCAATTGTTTTTCAAGAGGACAATGACCGAACACACCTCCAGGCTGTGTAAGGGCTATTTGACCAAGAAGGAGAGCGATGGAGTGCTGCATCAGATGACCTGGCCTCCACAATCCCCTGACCTCAACCCAATTGAGATGGTTTGGGATGAGTTGGACCGCAGAGTGAAGAAAAAGCAGCCAACAGGTTTTTATAAATTGCTAATATATAAAAAATTATAAACTGAAATAACATTGACATAAGTATTCATACCCTTTACTCAGTACTTTGTTGAAGCACCTTTGGCAGAGATTACAGCCTCCAGTCTTCTTGGGTATGACGCTACAAGCTTGGCACACTTGTATTTGGGGAGTTTCTCCTATTCTTCTCTGCAGATCCTCTCAAGTTCTTTTAGGTTGGAAGAGGAGCGTTGCTGCACAGCTATTTTCAGGTCTCTCCAGAAATGTTCAATCGGGTTCAAGTCAGGGCTCTGGCTGGTACACTCAAACACATTCAGAGACTTGTCCCGAAGCCACTCCTGCGTTGTCTTGCCTGTGTGCTTAGAGTCATTGTCCTGTTGGAAGGTGAACCTTCGCTCCAGTCTGAGGTCCTAAGCGCTCTGGAGCAGGTTTTCATCAAGGATCTCTGTACTTTGCTCCGTTCATCTTTGCCTCGATCCTGATTAGTATCCCAGTCCCTGCCGCTGAAAAACACCCCCACAGCATGCTGCTGCCACCACCGTGCTTCATCGTAGGGATGGTGCCAGGTTTCATCCAGATGTAATGCTTGGCATTCAGGCCATAGAGTTCAATCTTGGTTTCATCAGACCAGACAATCTTGTTTCTCATTGGCCTGAGAGTCTTTAGGTGAATTTTGGCAAACTCCAAGTGGGCTGTCATGTGCCTTTTACTGAGGAGTGGCTTCCGTCTGACCACTCTTCCATAAAGTCCTGATTGGAGTGCTGCAGAGATGGTTGTCCTTCTGCAAGGTTCTCCCATCTCCACAGAGGAACTCTGGAGCTCTGTCAGAGTGACCATCTGGTTCTTGGTCTCCTCCCTGACCAAGGACCTTCTCCCCCGATTGCTCAGTTTGGTCGGGCGGCCAGCTCCAGGAAGAGTCTTGGTGGTTCCGAACTTCCTCCATTTAAGAATGATGGAGGCCACTGTGTTCTTGGGGACCTTCAATGCTGCTGACATTTTTTGGTATCCATCCCCAGATCTGTGACTTAACACAATCCAGTCTTGGAACTCTACGGACAATTTCTTAGACCTCATTGGTTTTTGCTCTGATATGCACTGTCAACTGTGGGACCTTATATAGACAGATGCGCCTTTCCAATCAATTGAATTTACCACAGGTGGAATTCAATCAAGTTGTAGAAACATCCCAAGGATGGTCAACGGAAACAGGATGTACCTGAGCTCAATTTCGAGTCTCATAGCAAAGGGCCTGACTACTTGTGTGAATATTGAAGTGAATTTTTTTTTTGTGTGTGAGTAGATTGCTGAGGATTTGTATTTAATCCATTTTAGAATAATGCTGTAATGTAACAAAATCAACGGTTCTGAAAACCTTCCCAAGGCACTGTGTATATATATATAATTATTTTGACTCATATGTTGCAACCCACCATTTAACATTCCCGCAACCCAACCCATACTTAAAGAAAGGCTGTTGTACAGAGTGGCAGATTGACGGAGACAAATCCCACAGCAGGAAGGGTAGAGACAGGGGAGACGTCAGTATGACTCTACAGATCAATTCAGAGTCCACATCCACAGAGCTGTGATAGTCCACTAGTAAATATGTAATAATAGGCCAACGTAGTTTCATTGGCTGTTATTGAGTGGCCGAAGTAGGTCACAAATTACTGCGTAGCTCAATAGCACATTTTACTCACCCTGTAGTCCAGGACCCAGAATGGACACGTTACAGGTGTTGGGGAGGGTCTCGGAGTCAGGGAAATGACTGTTGAAATGGATCCTCTCTCTCCCGAAGACCGCCTGGCAACACACAACAGCAAAGACTTTTTGGACATAGAATAGTTATAGGACATGTACTATACTGTACATTTGACTTCTTCACTCACGAAACTGTAAAACATGGCAACAATCTTCAGGAAAACAAATGTTGGTTTGTCACGTTCTGACCTTTATTTTCCTCTGTTTTGTCTTTGTTTTAGTGTGGTCAGGGCGTGAGTTGGGTGGGTTATCTATATGTTGTGTTTCTATGTTGGGTTTGTTGTTTGGCCTAATGGTTCTCAATCAGAGGCAGGTGTTTGTCATTGTCTCTGATTGGGAACCATATTTAGGTAGCCAGTTTTGTGTTGGGTTTTGTGGGTGGTTGTCTTCTGTCTTTGTGTTCATTACACCAGATAGGACTGTTTCGGTTAGATTGACTTTTGTTATTTTGTATTTGTGTTCAGTTGTTTATTATTAAAACATGGACACTAACTACGCTGAGTCTTGGTCCGATCCCTGCTACACCTCCTCTTCAGACGAAGAGGAGGAAATCTGCCGTTACATGGTTCTACATTGAAACTACTGAACAAATCTCCAGAAACCGTGACACTGTGTCAACACAGGGTATAAATATATTCTGAAATCCAACAAAAAAAACATTGATGCTTGTGATAGTCTATGACGGATGGATCAGCAGACTGACGTTCTGTTACTGTACCTCTAGTTGTTTCTCCAGGTAGTCCCTTGTATCCAGCATATGAGTCTCATACTCAGTCAGGTTAGAGTTCACCAGCTCTGCTGCCTAGTAGAGAGACAAATCTTTAGTTCACCAGCTCTGCTGCCTAGTACAGACAATACGTTAGTTCACCTGCTCTGCTGCCTAGTACAGACAATAAGTTAGTTCACCAGCTCTGCTGCCTAGTACAGACAATAAGTTAGTTCACCTGCTCTGCTGCCTAGTACAGACAATAAGTTAGTTCACCAGCTCTGCTGCCTAGTACAGACAATAAGTTAGTTCACCTGCTCTGCTGCCTAGTAAAGACAATAAGTTAGTTCACCAGCTCTGCTGCCTAGTACAGACAATAAGTTAGTTCACCTGCTCTGCTGCCTAGTTGAGACAATAAGTTAGTTCACCTGCTCTGCTGCCTAGTACAGACAATAAGTTAGTTCACCAGCTCTGCTAGGCAGCAGAGCTGGTGAACTAACTTATTGTCTGTACTAGGCAGCAGAGCAGGTGAACTAACTTATTGTCTCAACTAGGCAGCAATAAGTTAGTTCACCTGCTCTGCTGCCTAGTACAGACAATACGTTAGTTCACCTGCTCTGCTACCTAGTACAGCCAATAAGTTAGTTCACCTGCTCTGCTGCCTAGTACAGACAATAAGTTAGTTCACCAGTTCTGCTGCCTAGGTGAGACAATAAGTTAGTTCACCAGTTCTGCTGCCTAGTACAGACAATAAGTTAGTTCACCAGCTCTGCTGCCTAGTACAGACAATAAGTTAGTTCACCAGTTCTGCTGCCTAGGTGAGACAATAAGTTAGTTCACCAGCTCTGATGCCTAGTAGACACAACTCTTTAGTTCAGCTCCAGGCTCTGCATCATCACGTCATATAGACACCATGAATATGGTTTGCTTTAACAATACTTATATACAGTGCCTTGCAAAATAATTCATCCCCCTTGGCGTTTTTCCTATTTTGTTGCATTACAACCTGTAATTTAAATGTATTTTTATTTGGATTTCATGTAATGAACATACACAAAATAGTTCAAAATGGTGAAGTGAAAAAAAATTACTTGTTTCAAAGAAATGTGAAAATAAACACAAATTCAAAAGTGGTACGTGCATATGTATTCACCCCCATTGCTATGAAGCCCCTAAATAACATCTGATGCAACCAATTACCTTCAGAAGTCACATAATTAATAAAGTCCACCTGTGTGCAATCTAAGTGTCACATGATCTGTCAAATGATCTCAGTATATATACGCCTGTTCTGAAAGGGCCTGGAGTCTGCAACACCACCAAGCAAGTAGCACCATGAAGACCAAGGAGCTCTCCAAACAGGTCAGGGACAAAGTTGTGGAGAAGTACAGATCAGGATTGGGTTATAAAAAAATATCCAAAACTTTGAACATCCCACGGAGCACCATTAAATTCATTATTAAATATGGAAAGATTATGGCACCACAACAAACCTGCCAAGAGAGGGCCGCCCACCAAAACTCAAGGACCAGACAAGGAGGGCATTCATCAGAGAGGCAACAAAGAGACCAAAGATAACCCTGAAGGAGCTGCAAAGCTCGACAGCGGATATTGGAGTATCTGTTTATAGGAACAGTTTAAGCCGTACTCTCCTCAGAGCTGGGCTTTTTGGAAGAGTGGCCTGAAAAAAAGCAAACACGTTTGGTCAAAAGCAAACACGTTTCGCCAAAAGGCATGTGGGAGACTCCCCAAACATATGGAAGAAGGTACTCTGGTCAGATGAGACTAAAAGTGAGCTTTTTGGCCGTCAAGGAAAACACTATGTCTGGCACAAACCCAACAGCTCTCATCACCCCAAGAACACCATCCACAATGAAGCATGGTGGCGGCAGCATCATGCTGCGGGGATGTTTTTCATCGGCAGGGACTGGGAACCTGGTCAGAATTGAAGGAATGATGGATGGCGCTAAATACAGGGAAATTCTTGATGGAAACCTGTTTCAGTCTTCAGAGATTTGAGACTGGGACGGTGGTTCACCTTCCAGCAGGACAATGAACCTAACCATACTGCTAAAGCAACACTCGAGTGGTTTAAGGGGAAACGTTTAAATGTCTTGGAATGGCCTAGTCAAAGCCCAGACCTAAATCCAATTGAGAATCTGTGGTATGACTTAAAGATTGCTGTACACCGGCGGAACCCATCCAACTTGAAGGAGCTGGAGCAGTTTTCACTTGAAGAATGGGCAAAATCCCAGTGGCTTAGATGTGCCAAGCTTATAGAGACATACCCCAAGAGACTTGCAGCTATAATTGCTACAAAAGGTGGCTCTGCAAAGTATTGACTTGGGGGGGTGAATAGTTATGCACGCTCAAGTTTTCAGATTTTTTGTCTTATTTCTTGTTTGTTTCACAATTGTTTCATACTTCAAAGTGGTAGGCATGTTATGTAACTCAACTGATACAACCCCCCCCCCAAAAAAATCTATTATAATTCCAGATTGTAAGGCAACAAAATAGGAACAATTCCAAGGGGGGTGAATACTTTTCCAAGCCACTGTAACTGTATTTGGCCACCAGTTTTAGCAAAAGGCATATATACGGTAGGAGTAAGGGTCATAACGTTTTGTTAGACAAATGGGCTAATTAATACTGTAATGATTCAAGACTGTACCTTTCCAAGGCCAGCGATCATTGGTGTGTTCTCAGTGCTAAAACAAACATGAAAATAACAGTGATTTTACTTTATTACTTGTAAAATCTTCATTTGTTGTTCATTATAGGGTGTTTTATACAGTACCAGTCAAAAGTTTTGAAACACCTACTCATTCAAGGTTTTTTTTTTTTTTTTTACTATTTTCTACATTGTAGTAGACATAATTACTTGAACGATACCCTGGTCTGAAGTTCCTCTCCTGTCCCCCTCCAAACAACATGGGGTAGAGTGGTGTGATTGTTCCTGGGCCGTTCACATACAACGCACCAATCCTCGGTGCATAGAACTGGAAACCACAGTGACGAAATAGAAAACTTCTCAGAACTCAATATAAGAACTCATCTTCCCAGAATACAATAAAAGATAATCACAGTATCCATGGGTAAATCTAAATTGTATTTCCTTGATTCCTTGCATATTGACTCCTTCTCAAAATGCATTGGATGAAAAGATCTTAGGTTTCTCCCCTCTACTCCAATACCCGTTAAGAAAAACATGAGGAATCAAGGAAACACATTTCAGATTTGCCTAAAGTCCAGAAGAGTCCTGACCCCTGACCTTGTGTCCTACAATGGTGAGGTAATCCACTCCCAGGTCACGGGCGTCGACCCGCACCTTGCCTATGGCCTGGGCCGCGTCAGTGTGCAGCAGGATTCTATGTTGACGCTGTCTGTTGACAAATCTGATCCTCTGACAGAGCTCTCTGATTGGCTGTCAGGTAAAACACAAGGTAGTGAAGTAATAATGCTGTTATTAATATCTCTGATTAAGACACACTACATAACCAAAAGTATGTGGACGCCTGCTCATCCAACGTCTCATTCCAAAAGCATGAATATGGAATTGGTCTCCATTTTGCTGCTACAACAGTCTACACTTCTCGGGAAAGCTTTCCACTAGATGTTGGAACACTGCTGCAGGGATTTGCTTCCATTCAGCCACAAGAGCATTAGTGAGGTCGGGCACTGATGTTGGGCGATTAGGCCTGGCTCGCAGTCTGAGTTCTAATTCATCCCAATAGGGGTTGAGGTCAGGGCTCTGTGCAGGCCAGTCAAGTTCTTCCACATCGATCTCGACAAACCATCGATGTATGGACATCGCTTTATGCACGGGGGCACCGTCATGCTGAAACAGGAAAGGGCCTTCCCCAAACTGTTGCCTCACAGTTTGGGGAAGACAGAATTGACAGAATTGTCTACAATATCATTGTATGCTGTAGTGTTAACGTTTCCCTTCACTAGAACTAAGGGGCCTAGCCCGAACCATGAAAAACAGCTCCACACCATTATTCATCCTCCACTAAACTTTATACAGTTGGCACTATGCATTGGGGCAGGTAGCATTCTTCTGGCAGCCGTCAAACCCAGATTCATCCGTCATGAAGCTCATGAAGCTCCCGATGAACAGTTCCTGTGCTGACGCTGCTTCCAGATGTAGTTTGTAACTTGGTAGTGAGTGCTGCAACCGAGGACAGACCATTTATGCACTTCAGTGGTTCTGTGAGCTCGTGTGGCCTACCACTTCACGACTGAGCCGTTGTTGCTCCAAGATGTTTCCACTTCACAATAACTGCACTCACAGTTGGCTTTAGCAGGGCAGAAATTTGATGAACTGACTTGTTGGAAAGGTGGCATCCTATGACAGTGCCACGTTGATAGTCTATTAGGATTGCATGGCTGTGTGCTTGATTTTATACACCTGTCAGCAACAAGTGTGGCTGAACTAACCGAATCTATTAATTTGAAGGGATGTCCACATACTTTTGTAATTATAGTGTATGTTAGTAATATACACTGAGTGTTAAAAAAAAATGGAAAACCTGCTCTTTCCATAACAGACCAGGTCAATCCAGGTGAAAGCTATGATCCCTTATTGCAGAGATTATTAAACATTTTCAGCATGGGACCCAAATTAGAAATTCTGTGTTTTTCTTGGGACACAAGCTTAGGAAAATATGTAACTATACATAAATATCAGTACATTTCATTGCCCTTATGCCTAAAACAAATGCAATATAGACAGACACAAATAACAATGAAAATAAATATTTATATAAATATCTATTCATGTTTATTTCCCCCCTGTGTACAAGACCAGGGGATTGTTTGAAAGAGAAACTCACATCTACTATTATGAGAGAGAGTACTCCATTATTTCTGCTAATCAACACCTGTTATAAAATGACAACAATGTCTCGCTAGCTGACTTACTTATCCACTGTCGAAGCAGTTTCCTGAAGCATTCTGCCCTGTTCTGACAGAACTCCCTGGGTTTACCGTCATGCTGTGGATGTTTTGGTCAGGACGTGTCGTTTTATTCATTTTTTCGTTTTGAGAACCTCATTACTAAGCACTTCCCAGCACAAAACGCATTGTAGGAAGGTGTTATTCATGTTTTGTACATTCAGTCTATGTTAGTAATATACAGTATGTTAGTAATATCTATTAGTAATATACAGTATGATAGTAATATCTGTTAGTAATATACAGTAGGTTAGTAATATCTGTTAGTAATATACAGTATGATAGTAATATATGTTAGTAATATACAGTATGACAGTAAAATCTGTTAGTAATATCTGTTAGTAATATACAGTATGATAGTATTATCTGTTAGTAATATACAGTATGATAGTAATATATGTTAGTAATATACAGTATGATAGTAATATACAGTATGATAGTAATATCTGTTAGTAATATACAGTATGATAGTAATATATGTTAGTAATATACAGTATGATAGTAATATACAGTATGATAGTAATATACAGTATGATAGTAATATACAGTATGATAGTAATATATGTTAGTAATATACAGTAGGTTAGTAATATCTGTTAGTAATATACAGTAGGTTAGTAATATACAGTATGTTAGTAATATACAGTAGGTTAGTAATATCTGTTAGTAATATACAGTAGGTTAGTAATATCTGTTAGTAATATACAGTAGGTTAGTAATATCTGTTAGTAATATACAGTATGTTAGTAATATCTGTTAGTAATATACAGTATGTTAGTAATATCTGTTAGTAATATATAGTATGTTAGTAATTTCTGTAGTAATATACAGTATGATAGTAATATCTATTAGTAATATACAGTAGGTTAGTAATATACAGTATGTTAGTAATATCTGTAGTAATATACAGTATGTTAGTAATATACAGTATGTTAGTAATATCTGTTAGTAATATACAGTATGATAGTAATATCTGTAGTAATATACAGTATGTTAGTAATATCTGTAGTAATATACAGTATGTTAGTAATATACAGTATGTTAGTAATATCTGTAGTAATATACAGTATGTTAGTAATATACAGTATGTTAGTAATATCTGTAGTAATATACAGTATGTTAGTAATATACAGTATGTTAGTAATATCTGTTAGTTATATACAGTATGTTAGTAATATTTAGGATCTGTGGACAGGTGTGTGTGGTGTGTGTGTGTGTGTGTGTGTGTTAGGGCCATGCAGGTGTGAAAAACGAGGCCATGCTGCCCGTACGTCTGTCCTCCCGTGTGTGCGTGTGCCCCTCACCATTAGGACTCCTGTCTCGTTGTTCGCCATCATGATAGAGATGAGACAGGTGGAGGAGCGGACAGCAGCCAACACATCCTCCACCTCCACCCTCCCCGTCACCTTGGAAACCGCCACTGACGTCACGTCTAAGACAATAACACAGATAGCCCTACGTCAAGTCATTGACTATTAAAGGACAATATTTGGTGTATTTATCACACAAATATAAACTATCCTTATTACAGTATAATGATTTATGTATGTACAGTACTGAGTTACTAAAGTTCTCGTTCTCGTTACACTTAAGTGTTATATGTTAATAAAAAATATATATGATTGATCATCATCATCTTCATCATCATCTCAACATCATTCTCCTCCTCATCATCGTCATAATTTAGCATACAGTAAATAAATCTAAATCCAGAACAGTGTTAAACCCTACCGGCCGTGGCGTCCTTCAGCAGGTGTTCAGCGGTCAGTCGGACAGAGTCATGCTCTACGTTAGAGACGAGGATATGAGGTAGAGGCCAGGCTGAGGTACCGCTGTTCTCATGGCGATGTCTCTCCCCTCTCTGCTCTGCTGTCCTGCAGCTCTCTCTGTAGGCCTCCAGGGCACTGTGGAACACCAGGTTATTGGCCTGAAGAGAACAGAGGAAAGTAAATATCGCTGGCAATTAAACCCTAGAGCCTTTACCAATGGTGTGTTATATCGCTGATAGAGCACGCACCAATCACATTGGGGATGCCATGTTGTGTTCACGTACAGTATACCAAGACTATCATTCTACCTCAGTCCCACCAGAGGTGAAGATGATGTCCTCTGCTTTTCCCCCCACCATTCTAGCCACATTCTCTCTCGCCTGGGTAACGATCTTCTTCGCTTTCACACCTGGAACAAGGAAGAAAAGACAAAATTCAAAAAACACACATAACTAAAGACGTTAATAACATCAGTGGAGATGACCCAAGATAGTCCACAACTAAAGAGATTAATATAATCAGTGGAGATGACCCAAGATAGTCCACAACTAAAGAGATTAATAACATCAGTGGAGATGACCCAAGATAGTCCACAACTAAAGAGATTAATAACATCAGTGGAGATGACCCAAGATAGTCCACAACTAAAGAGATTAATAACATCAGTGGAGATGACCCAAGATAGTCCACAACTAAAGAGATTAATAAAATCAGTGGAGATGACCCAAGATAGTCCACAACTAAAGAGATTAATAACATCAGTGGAGATGACCCAAGATAGTCCACAACTAAAGAGATTAATAAAATCAGTGGAGATGACCCAAGATAGTCCACAACTAAAGAGATTAATAAAATCAGTGGGGATAATCCAAGATAGTCCACAACTAAAGAGATTAATATAATCAGTGGAGATGACCCAAGATAGTCCACAACTAAAGAGATTAGTAAAATCAGAGGGGATGACCCAAGATAGTCCACAACTAAAGAGATTAATAAAATCAGTGGGGATGATCCAAGATAGTCCACAACTAAAGAGATTAATATAATCAGTGGGGATGACCCAAGATAGTCCACAACTAAAGAGATTAATATAATCAGTGGGGATGACCCAAGATAGACAAAACAGAACATACAAAACATACTTCCAAGGTTGGTACTGACCCCTCACCTGGTACTGACCCCTCACCTGGTGCCAACCCCTCACCTGGTACTAACCCCTCACCTGGTGCCGACCCCTCACCTGGTACTAACACCTCACCTGGTACTAACACCTCACCTGGTACTAACCCCTCACCTGGTACTAACCCCTCACCTGGTGTGTAGGTACTACTGGGGTTTCCCCAGGCGTCGTGCAGGGCTTCAGTAACAGCCTGGATCACCTGTGGCTCCAGTGGGGTGGTGGCGTTATAGTCCATGTAGATCCTGTATTATACAGAGAGGTAGTACATTAACCATTAGTAAGAGGTGGGAGAAGACAGGATGTGCCATGAAATAGGCCTATTAATACATGAATATGTCTACAGGAAGGAAATCCTGTGGAGTCGTTCGAAGCTAATTTGAATACAATAGGATAAGAGCATGAGGAACCACAGGAACTCAATGGGTTGCCGTGGTCTCCCATCAACCCCCATGTATACATCTGTGACAAACAGTGATAACACTTACTTGTCCTCATCCATGTCTGGAATATACGTGTGTATATGACCATCAAATGGAAGATCGGAGTGTGTATGCCCATTGGCACCACCTGTGTCTGAATGATGTGAGCGTGCGTGGTGGTCATCCAATGAAGTGACTGTATGGCCATCAGATGCAGCTGAATGGTGAGAGAGTGGACGACTGTCTACTGAGTGGTGACTGTGGTCCCTCGGGTTCCTTGTGCCGGAGCTGGCCTTCGCTGGTTCAGACATTACCTTACGGAAAAGCAAAGCCTAGGTTTTTACCAAGGTTTATAGGACTTTACATTAAGTGCCCCCCCCCCCCCCCCCCCAAAAAAAAAATACCTTCAGGTAAAGTGTGTAACATAATGTTATGTCATTCTATAGGGTTGGGGTCGTCCTATATATTTTTTATTTTACCTTTTTTTTAACCGGGTAGGCAAGTTGAGAACAAGTTCTCATTTACAATTGCGACCTGGCCAAGATCAAGCAAAACAGTTCGACACGAACAACAACACAGCGTTACACAAATGGGATACAAGTCCTATTTATATAGGGCAACGGTCCTATAGGTCGAGGCTGGGTTTGTAAACAAACTCATGAAGCTAAAAACGTCAGTCTGTTAGCCACCTGTTATCTACTATGTCACCGACAGTCAGATACATTCTAACGTGTCATGCCTAGCTAACTAGCTAATATGTAGACTTTCCATTGAAACACGTGCAATGACCTAGCTAGCTCCAAAGAAAGCTAACTAACCGTCGCATTTCTTAAAATTAACCCAATAGACAATGAAATGTCCCTTTTTTTAAATGCATCATTCGTTGAGTGACATAACTTGCGCTAATACGTGGCTGTAGAACAAGCTAAAAGCTTGCTAAGCTAGCTAACGTTATTTACTGTGGCTGGCTGGCTATGTTGGTATAAAAACAAAGATATGTTTATTTCATCAATTTGAACGTCACTGTAGTTAGCTAAATACCTTGGCTAGATAGGCAAAGGAGGATGAGACTGAAGTAGATATCTCTACTGTCAACGACTCCCAACGTCGAAGCTTCTTCCCAACCAGGAAATGCCAGGTTGACGGCTCAGTAATTAACCCGTTCCTTCCTTGTTTAGTGGGGTGCGCGCAGTTGCAGTGGCTGAAAAACGGGTCGGGGAAAAAAGCTGTTTCCTGTATTGAAGACTTTTCCTTAGTTTCGGGTTTGAAAATGAATATCAGTAAATCTTAATTTCCACTCAATGACTGTGTTTTACAGGAAGTATATGGTATCCCAATTAAAGATAAGGTTACTTATCTTGGAATTGTTATATGCAAGGATGAAAAACAAAGGAGTGACTTAAACTTTAACCCCATTGTTGAGAAAACATAGAAGAAATTGAACCTCTGGTTGCTGAGAGATATTTCTTTATATGGTCGGGTTTTATTGACCAAAGCTGAAGGGTTATCCAGATCGGTTTATGTCACGTTATCACTTGAATTATCCCCTAGAATTGTAAAGGATTTAGATAAGACTCTTTATAATTTGATTTGGAGGAACAAGCCTCACTATATACGGAAATATATTCTCACTAATACGCAGGAACAAGGAGGTATTGACGTTTTAGATTTCAATACTCTAAATAATGCTTTTAAAATAAATTGGATTCTGAAGTATATTAAGAACCAGAACAGTATTTGGAATGCCTTATCCTAAGTATTTATTTGACTGTTGGTGGTTTAGAATTTTTGCTTCGACGTAATATTGATGCTGTTAAAATCCCAGTAAAATTGTCCAAATTCCATAAACAAGCAATTTTAGCTTTGATGTTAATGGCGGCAGTGTAGCCTAGTGGTTAGAGCGTTGGAATAGTAACCTAAAAGGTTGCAAGTTCAAATCGCCGAGCTGACGAGGTAAACATCTGTCGTTCTGCCCCTGAACAGGCAGTTAACCCACTGTTCCTAGGCCGTCATTGAAAATAAGAATTTGTTCTTAACTGACTTGCCTGGTTAAATAAGGGCAAAATAAAGTGTATAACACAATTTTTACCCTCACAGATACTTTATATGGAACAACAAAGATATACGATGAGATCCTCAGACCCCTTATGAGACCATATGCTGACACATGCACATTTGTGGCCTGCTGGAGGTCATTTTGCAGGGCTCTGGCAGTGCACCTCCTTGCACAAAGGCGGAGGTAGCGGTCCTGCTGCTGGGTTGTTGCCCTCCTACGGCCTCCTCCACGTCTCCTGATGTACTGGCCTGTCTCCTGGTAGTGCCTCCATGCTCTGGACACTACGCTGACAGACACAGCAAACCTTTTTGCCACAGCTCGCATTGATGTGCCATCCTGGATGAACTGCACTACCTGAGCCACTTGTGTGGGTTGTAGACTCCGTCTCATGCTACCACTAGAGTGAGAGCACCGCCAGCATTCAAAAGTGACCAAAACATCAGCCAGGAAGCATAGGAACTGAGAAGTGGTCTGTGGTCACCACCTGCAGAATCACTCCTTTTTTGGGGGTGTCTTGCTAATTGCCTATAATTTCCACCTTTTGTCAATTCCATTTGCACAACAGCATGTGAAATTTATTGTCAATCAGTGTTGCTTCCTAATTGGACAGTTTGATTTCACAGAAGTGTGATTGACTTGGAGTTACAATGTGTTGTTTAAGTGTTCCCTTTATTTTTTTGAGCAGTGTAGTAATAAACAGATTATGAATATTGTTTGTGATACTACAATTCCCTCAGCATAATTATTTTGGTCAAATATCTATGGTATATTTAATTCAACTGCTAATAATATTAGGTACATTTCATATTCATAAATGCAAATGGTTTAATTCAAAACCTAACTTTTTTTACTTTATAAATTAATTTAAACAATATGTCACTACTTTAACTAAAATGAAAAACAAAAAGGCATTTTAAAACTTGTTGTATTATTAAGTATTATTAATGAATATTATTTGTTTGTTTAGGATTCCTGACAATGTAAATAGTTTGTATGTATGCTTGTATGCATGTGACTATTCTTCTTTTGTTTGTTGATATTTGTTCATAATTTTTTATTTTTTTTTTAATCGGAAGTTGCTAGCCAGCCAACCAAAATTGGTTCTGTGAAGGTTCCCAGAACACAAAAACGGTTCATTTGTGCTGATAATTACAACGTTTCTATTAGGTTTCAAAAACATATTTGCCTAATATTGCAAAAACATTTCTCTAGGTTGTGGGAACATTGTGTGTTCTGGGGATGTTATCATCCTAATGTTAGATAAAACCCTAACTACAACTTAATGGGAACGTCAGCTAACGTTCTGGGAATGTTCCTGGTTTGCTGGGTGGTTTCTTCAAACCTATATTTCATACTAAATCCTACGTATTCTATCAAATCCTAAACTATAATCTATCAGAATAGAATTTAATAGATCGATAAAAAGAGGCCTATAATCTCCAGCATGCAGGGAACAATATCAACAAAAAAATGGACATGTACTTTAGTCGTGTTTCATAAGTTCCACGTTTCTTTAATATCAATTGACAATGTGTTTAGTGTACACCAACTGTTTATGCTTCACTCCAACACTCAAATAGAGACATTGATTTAACTACTGAACATTTAAGATGTTTTTTTAAACGGGTTACAGCTGTACGGTGTACTGTTTACAGCAATCGTGTTTATTTATATACAATGCAAAAAAAACATGAAGAAAAACAAAATAGAAAAATGCTTTTATGGGTGCAGTTTGACAGAGCTATAGAAACAATACAATCAGTTCTGATTAAATATGGAAGCACACTTCAACAATGGTGGCTCAAACGCTGCTTTGTGAATGCTGTGATGGTGATGATGGAGGGGGTGTGGATGTTTGTTTGCCAGACAGTGAAACAGGATTGACAGACAGACAGTGACCGAGTCCCAAATGGTACCCTATTCCCTATACAGTGCACTAGTTTTGACCAGATCCCATAAGGCCTCTAAGAAAAAAAGTAGTGCACTATTAAGGGAATAAGGTGCCATTTGGGACTAATGACCCAGTCTACATGATGTCCTGGCTACATTCAACGGGCCATATGGACACTTCTCCTCTTAGGTAAGGGTCTATTATGACCTATACAGTGTAGTGCCCTTGATATTGTAAACTGGGAAGGAGGCAACCATAACCTGCTCAATACACACTGCAATCCAATATAATAAAGTATGATATAATCATTTACATTCTACCAGACTGTATATGTGAGATTTCAATGATGCACCACCACCATCCATGACTATTTGGGTTTTCTGATTCAATCAATGGAACTAGACAAACTGTGAGGAAATTAGCCAGACCCAACAGGTGTAGAACCCGTTGGTACAGGGTAGACCTCTGACCCGTTGGTGCAGGGTCGACCTCTGACCCGTTGGTACAGGGTAGACCTCTGACCCGTTGGTACAGGGTAGACCTCTGACCCGTTGGTACAGGGTAGACCTCTGACCCGTTGGTGCAGGGTAGACCTCTGACCCGTTGGTGCAGGGTAGACCTCTGACCCGTTGGTACAGGGTAGACCTCTGACCCGTTGGTGCAGGGTAGACCTCTGATCCGTTGGTGCAGGGTAGACCTCTGATCCGTTGGTGCAGGGTAGACCTCTGATCCGTTGGTGCAGGGTAGACCTCTGACCCGTTGGTGCAGGGTAGACCTCTGACCCGTTGGTACAGGGTAGACCTCTGACCCGTTGGTACAGGGTAGACCTCTGACCCGTTGGTACAGGGTAGACCTCTGACCCGTTGGTACAGGGTAGACCTCTGACCCGTTGGTACAGGGTAGACCGCTGACCCGTTGGTACAGGGTAGACCTCTGACCCGTTGGTACAGGGTAGACATCTGACCCGTTGGTACAGGGTAGACATCTGACCCGTTGGTACAGGGTAGACCTCTGACCCATTGGTACAGAGTAGACCTCTGACCCGTTGGTACAGGGTAGACCTCTGACCCATTGGAACTTCAAAGGAATGATAACAGTTTTAAAATGCACATTTACTGCAAGCAGTTTATACCCTGTAGTTATACAGTAAGATACATTGATATGGATAAAATTACCTTATATCACAACCTAGATTGAATCATTAGTGTGAAATCTAATATCATTCACACACAGAGCCCTTTCAACATGGTACAGTATGTGAAGAGATATGCATGTTGCCAGTGGTGGAAAAAGTACACACCTGTCATACTTGAGTAAAAGTAAAGATACCTTTAAAAGAAAATGACTCAGGTAAAAGTTAGTCACCCAGTAAAATACCACTTGAGTAAAAGTCTAAAAGTATTTAGTTTTAAACGTACTTAAGTATCAAAAATAAATGTAATTGCTAAAATATACTTAAGTATCAAAAGTAAAATTAAATGTATAAATCATTTCAAATTCCTTTATATTAAGCAAACCAGACGGCAAGATTTTCTTGCTTTTTAAATTTACGGATAGCCAGGGGCACTCAGACATCATTTTCAAACGAAGCGTTTGTTTTTAGTGAGTCTGCCAGATCAGAGGCTGTAGGGATGACCAGGGATGTTCTCTGTTTAGTGAGTCTGCCAGATCAGAGGCTGTAGGGATGACCAGGGATGTTCTCTGTTTAGTGAGTCCTCCAGATCAGAGGCAGTAGGGATGACCAGGGATGTTCTCTGTTTAGTGAGTCTGCCAGATCAGAGGCAGTAGGGATGACCAGGGATGTTCTCTGTTTAGTGAGTCTGCCAGATCAGAGGCAGTAGGGATGACCAGGGATGTTCTCTGTTTAGTGAGTCTGCCAGATCAGAGGCAGTAGGGATGACCTGGGATGTTCTCTGTTTAGTGAGTCTGCCAGATCAGAGGCAGTAGGGATGACCTGGGATGTTCTCTGTTTAGTGAGTCCTCCAGATCAGAGGCAGTAGGGATGACCAGGGATGTTCACTGTTTAGTGAGTCTGCCAGATCAGAAGCAGTAGGGATGACCTGGGATGTTCTCTGTTTAGTGAGTCCGCCAGATCAGAGGCAGTAGGGATGACCAGGGATGTTCTCTGTTTAGTGAGTCTGCCAGATCAGAGGCAGTAGGGATGACCAGGGATGTTCTCTGTTTAGTGAGTCTGCCAGATCAGAGGCAGTAGGGATGACCAGGGATGTTCTCTGTTTAGTGAGTCTGCCAGATCAGAGGCTGTAGGGAATGTTTTCTTGATAAGTGCGTGAATTAGAACGTTTTCCTGTTCTGCTAAACATTCAACATGAAACTAGTACTTTTGGGTGTCAGGGAAAACGTATGGAGTAAAAAGTACATTATATTCTTCAGAAATGTAGTGGAGTAAAAGTAGTCAAAAATATAAATAGTAAAGTACAGATACTCCAAAAAACTATTTCACTAGTACTTTAAAGTATTTTTACTTAAGTACTTTACAACACTGCATGCGGGTTACAGTGATATTCAACATACAGTACCAACAACAACAGTAGTGCTGTGTTCCGTTGTATTAAACAGCAGAACCACAGCTGTGTTCCGTTGTATTAAACAGCAGAACCACAGCTGTGTTCCGTTGTATTAAACAGCAGAACCACAGCTGTGTTCCGTTGTATTGAACAGCAGAGCCCCAGCTGTGTTCCGTTGTATTGAACAGCAGAGCCCCAGCTGTGTTCCGTTGTATTGAACAGCAGAGCCCCAGCTGTGTTCCGTTGTATTAAACAGCAGAACCCCAGCTGTGTTCCGTTGTATTGAACAGCAGAACCACAGCTGTGTTCCGTTGTATTGAACAGCAGAGCCCCAGCTGTGTTCCGTTGTATTGAACAGCAGTAGTGCTGTGTTCCGTTGTATTGAACAGCAGAGCCCCAGCTGTGTTCCGTTGTATTGAACAGCAGTAGTGCTGTGTTCCGTTGTATTGAACAGCAGAGCCCCAGCTGTGTTCCGTTGTATTGAACAGCAGAGCCCCAGCTGTGTTCCGTTGTATTGAACAGTAGAGCCCCAGCTGTGTTCCGTTGTATTGAACAGCAGAACCCCAGCTGTGTTCCGTTGTATTGAACAGCAGAACCCCAGCTGTGTTCCGTTGTATTGAACAGCAGAACCACAGCTGTGTTCCGTTGTATTGAACAGCAGAGCCCCAGCTGTGTTCCGTTGTATTGAACAGCAGTAGTGCTGTGTTCCGTTGTATTGAACAGCAGAGCCCCAGCTGTGTTCCGTTGTATTGAAAAGCAGAGCCCCAGCTGTGTTCCGTTGTATTGAACAGCAGAGCCACAGCTGTGTTCCGTTGTATTGAACAGCAGAGCCCCAGCTGTGTTCCGTTGTATTGAACAGCAGAGCCCCAGCTGTGTTCCGTTGTATTGAACAGCAGTAGTGCTGTGTTCCGTTGTATTGAACAGCAGAGCCCCAGCTGTGTTCCGTTGTATTGAACAGCAGTGCCCCAGCTGTGTTCCGTTGTATTGAACAGCAGTGCCCCAGCTGTGTTCCGTTGTATTGAACAGCAGAGCCACAGCTGTGTTCCGTTGTATTGAACAGTAGAGCCCCAGCTGTGTTCCGTTGTATTGAACAGCAGAGCCCCAGCTGTGTTCCGTTGTATTGAACAGCAGAGCCCCAGCTGTGTTCCGTTGTATTGAACAGCAGAGCCCCAGCTGTGTTCCGTTGTATTGAACAGCAGAGCCCCAGCTGTGTTCCGTTGTATTGAACAGCAGAGCCCCAGCTGTGTACCGTTGTATTGAACAGCAGAGCCCCAGCTGTGTTCCGTTGTATTGAACAGCAGAGCCCCAGCTGTGTACCGTTGTATTGAACAGCAGAGCCCCAGCTGTGTTCCGTTGTATTGAACAGCAGAGCCCCAGCTGTGTTCCGTTGTATTGAACAGCAGAACCCCAGTTGTGTTCCGTTGTATTGAACAGCAGAGCCACAGCTGTGTTCCGTTGTATTGAACAGCAGAGCCACAGCTGTGTTCCGTTGTGTTCCGTTGTATTGAACAGCAGAGCCCCAGCTGTGTTCCGTTGTATTGAACAGCAGAGCCCCAGCTGTGTTCCGTTGTATTGAACAGCAGAGCCACAGCTGTGTTCCGTTGTATTGAACAGCAGAGCCCCAGCTGTGTTCCGTTGTATTGAACAGCAGAACCCCAGCTGTGTTCCGTTGTATTGAACAGCAGAGCCACAGCTGTGTTCCGTTGTATTGAACAGCAGAGCCCCAGCTGTGTTCCGTTGTATTGAACAGCAGAGCCACAGCAATACAAGTATATTGTGTGAGACTCAGCACACCTTGGTGTTGGTGTTGCAGTGTGTGTTTAACTGTCCTATTTCCCATTGGCATTACAGTTCTTCCTTCTCTTAATAATATTATGCACCTCAAATGGTACCGTATTCCCCATGTACTGTAGCGCAGTATATAAGGAATTATAAACTAGGTGGTTTGAGACCTGAATTTTGATTGGCCGAAAGCCATGGTATATCAGACCGTGTACCACAGTCATGACAAAACATTTAGTTTTACTGCCCTAATTACGACGGTAACCCGTTTCTAATAGCAATAAGGCTCCTCAGAGGTTTGTGACATATGGCTAATATAGCATGGCTAAGGGGCTGTATCCAGGCACTCCGTGTTGTATCGTGCTTAAGAACAGCCCTTAGCCGTGGTATATTGGCCATATACCACACCTCCTTGGGCCTTATTGCTTAACAATATAAGGAATAGGGGGCCCTTTGAGACATAACCTATAAGTGCTATGTCATTTCCTGCTCGTACTGAGCATGCTCTGTAGGTTGGCTGGCCTCAGGCATGCTCCTTATCAAAAGCTACAGGTAGCAGTGTATCAATCAATCAATTTGGTCTCTGTCACTACATCAATGGCTGGAAAGCGATGGATGTTAAATGAGCCCATTAAACACCATCTCCCTAGGTATGCTATACTTCCTGAGACTTACATAAAGAAGGACAAGAACAACCCTGCATGCCATGAAGGAAGTGGCTACTGGGCATACTAACAGCCGTCCTGTACTCTTCCAACTGTGAGTAGTAGCTACTGGGCATACTAACAGCCGTCCTGTACTCTTCCAACTGTGAGTAGTAGCTACTGGGCATACTGAGAGCCGTCCTGTTCTCTTCCAACTGTGAGTAGTGGCTACTGGGCATACTGAGAGCCGTCCTGTTCTCTTCCAACTGTGAGTAGTGGCTACTGGGCATACTAACAGCCGTCCTGTACTCTTCCAACTGTGAGTAGTAGCTACTGGGCATACTGAGAGCCGTCCTGTTCTCTTCCAACTGTGAGTAGTGGCTACTGGGCATACTAACAGCCGTCCTGTACTCTTCCAACTGTGAGTAGTAGCTACTGGGCATACTGAGAGCCGTCCTGTTCTCTTCCAACTGTGAGTAGTAGCTACTGGGCATACGGACAGCCGTCCTGTTCTCTTCCAACTGTGAGTAGTGGCTACTGGGCATACTGAGAGCCGTCCTGTTCTCTTCCAACTGTGAGTAGTGGCTACTGGGCATACAGAGAGCCGTCCTGTTCTCTTCCAACTGTGAGTAGTGGCTACTGGGCATACCGAGAGCCGTCCTGTTCTCTTCCAACTGTGATTAGTAGCTACTGGGCATACTGACAGCCGTCCTGTTCTCTTCCAACTGTGAGTAGTGGCTACTGGGCATACTGAGAGCCGTCCTGTTCTCTTCCAACTGTGATTAGTAGCTACTGGGCATACTGACAGCCGTCCTGTTCTCTTCCAACTGTGAGTGCAACATATAGCAGGGTAATAGCATAGTAAATACACAATACAACTGATGACCAACTTGTAAAAAAAAACACAAAAGGCTCCTCAGTCATCATTCTGCTTCCCTGTTGCCTGGACTGGACCCACTACGATGACTAATGTATGCTCGATACAAAACAAACAGCCCGTACATTTACAATTCGTCACGATTCATTCACATACGGTAGCTGCAATAGTGATGTATACATCCACAGGTACACAATAAGTGCTGTTGAATGGAGGAAACAAAATGGCACTAAAGACTAAAATATTCAGCTTCACGTGAGATGAACTAAAAAGAAGCGATTGAGGAGGATGTGAGCGCCATATCATTTGCTGTTTTCAATCTGGTTATTATACAGAAAATGTCTACAATGAAATATCAGTAATGTATTTCTATAGAAATGGATAATCTTATACTATCACTCGATAATATGTTTATATAAAATGGCGTACGGTATATGACAATTCATATTCACCGTCTTTAAATGCATTTGGCTCATATCAATCTCCGACAATTATTTTGTTGTTTTTTTGGCTCTGTACTCCAGCACTTTGGATGTGAAATGATACAATGACTATGAGGTTAAAAGTGCAGGACTGTCAGCTTTAAATTTTGAGGGTATTATCATCCATATCAGGTGAAATGTTTAGAAATTACAACACCTTTTTTTTGTTCATAGCCCCTCTGTTTTAGGGGAACAAAAGTATCGGGACAAATTCACTTTATAATTTCAAATCCAGGAAGTGCTGAAGTAAAGAGCTAAATCAACAACAGAAAGAAAATGGTCGCTGTATCGATACTTTTGCAGCTCGCTGTATATTAACCTACTGTGTACATAAATAGATTATGGTTAGCTAGACAAAACAGCCACAGGATGATGACAGAGTCCCAAACCAGCACCCTACTCCCTATGTAGTGCACTACTTTCAACAAGGGCCCATAGGACTCTGGTCAAAAGTAGTGCACTACCCGGGGAATATTGAATCACTTGGGACGTGATGAAGTAGATCCAAAGCAACTGGTGACTGCAGATATACTGTTTGAAAAGAGAGGCACTGCATCATAATGTACAAATCCTTGTTCAGACACCTCGTTTCTTGTCTTATGTGCTACAAACAGCTTGTTTTCATATTCCTTATTCTATTCACAATGTAAGGGATCGGGATCGATATGTCCATGCACCCCATCTGTTTCCCATCTTGGCTTGGAAGTATAATTAATTAATTTCCATCACATTCACAATCTCTCGAACTTTCTAAAATATTGTAGCATGAGTGAAATCGGATTGTAATTAGCTCAGGTACAACACTTCAAAATCTATCTATGTGATGTTGATGGTTTAATTCAAGTAACATATAGCTGCTATACTATAGCACATAGAAGATGGTCCTGTATCAATCAATTTGTTTTTTTTGACCACAGTAAGAAGGGGTAAGGGTTAAAGGTCATAGGTCATGTTATCAAAACATTAGTGGAACTCATAATAAAAAGTGCTGCGTGCAGAAGTTGCACTGTAACTACTTTAGAAATATACATATATTTGTAAATAAATACACGCATAAATAAATAATCATATTGTTAAATATTTAAATATATCACATATTAATACAAATAAAATTCGTTAGACTTTAGAGATGAATCAAGGTTAAATTTGGGAGGATTTTTATAAAATGTTATTTTACATAGCTACTGTAGGGACCTTTATAGCTATCATAGATAACTTCATAGTTACCGTAGATGTCTTCAGAGTTACTGTAGATACCTTCATAGTTACTGTAGATACCTTCATAGTTACTGTAAATACCTTCAGAGCTACTGTAGATACCTTCATAGTTACTGTAGATACCTTCATAGTTACTGTAGATACCTTCATAGTTACTGTAGATACCTTCATAGTTACTGTAAATACCTTCAGAGCTACTGTAGATACCTTCATAGTTACTGTAGATACCTTCAGAGCTACTGTAGATATCTTCATAGTTACTGTAGATACCTTCATAGTTACTGTAGATACCTTCATAGTTACTGTAGATACCTTCATAGTTACTGTAGATACCTTCATAGTTACTGTAGATACCTTCAGAGCTACTGTAGATATCTTCATAGTTACTGTAGATACCTCCATAGTTACTGTAGATACCTTCATAGCTACTGTAGATACCTTCATAGCTACTGTAGATGCCTTCATAGTTACTGTAGATACCTTCATAGTTACTGTAGATACCTTCATAGTTACTGTAGATACCTTCATAGTTACTGTAGATACCTTCATAGTTACTGTAAATACCTTCAGAGCTACTGTAGATACCTCCATAGATACTGTAGATACCTTCATATATACTGTAGATACCTTCAGAGCTACTGTAGATACCTTCATAGTTACTGTAGATACCTTCATAGTTACTGTAAATACCTTCAGAGCTACGGTAGATACCTTCATAGTTACTGTAAATACCTTCAGAGCTACTTTGGGAATTAGCTAAACCATCATCTGGTTTTATCAGAACTCCAGCGTGAACATTTGATCAATGCCAACCCTTCTCTGTAGGTGCATCCTCCCATGGCACCCTATTCCCTTTGTAGCGCACTACTATTGACGAGGGCCCATAGGGTCGTGATCAAAAGTAGTGCACTATATAGGGGATAGGGTGCCACGTGGGATGTCCTGTTCAACAGAGCTGAGCTGGTATGGAAAGAGAATAGGGACAGAAAGAGTTACTCTGTCCTGCCCAACAGAGCTGAGCTGGTATGGAAAGAGAATAGGGACAGAAAGAGTAACTCTGTCCTGCCCAACAGAGCTGAGCTGGTATGGAAAGAGAATAGGGACAGAAAGAGTAACTCTGTCCTGCCCAACAGAGCTGAGCTGGTATGGAAAGAGAATAGGGACAGAAAGAGTAACTCTGTTCTGCCCAACAGAGCTGAGCTGGTATGGAAAGAAAGAGAAAAATAAACAGAAGAGTTACATTAAACGTAACAATTGTAATTTTTTTCAGCCTTATATTTTAGCAGAACTGACAAAACCCTAGTTTGGTGAAAATGTGTTTACTATGAATACTAACCTGTTTTTTATAATATATATTTTTTTTTTACATTGTATGAGTAACAATAAAAGCAGCAATATAACCAAGACCACGTATCTGGAGTCAGCAGTAATGTTATTTCCATGGTAAGACTTCCATCTCAGTTGTGTCCCCTTAATAAGGTAAGCCGAGGTGCAGTAATGTAGCGATGTGAACAAAAGCAACCCCACTGTAAGACAGCGTCGTTTCAGACAGAGCCATTTACTGTCAACACTCCTGATTTTTATTTTATTTATTCTTTTCCTCGAGGAAATAAACGTGTGTTGTTTAATAAGCTCAACGTTTTGCTGATGACATAGCCATACAGAGTACATCACAATGTCTATAAAATAAGGAACTGGTAACTAACTACCCGTTACTCCGTTCCACCAGCTCCGAAAGGTAAGGACGAGGTTCGTGAAGCATCCCAAATGGCACCCTATTCCCTATATAGTGCACTACTTTTGACCCAAATGGAACCCTATTCCCTATATAGTGCACTAGTTTTGACCCAAATGGCACCTTATTCCCTATATAGTGCACTACTATAGACCCAAATGGAACCCTATTCCCTATATAGTGCACTAGTTTTGACCCAAATGGAACCCTATTCCCTATATAGTGCACTACTTTTGACCCAAATGGCACCCTATTCCCTACATAGTGCACTAGTTTTGACCAGAGCCCTATGGGTTATTCATACAGTAGCTATGACCAGCCCTTATGGGGTCCTGGTCAAACGTAGCACACTATATAGGGAATAGGGTGCCATTTGGGACACAATCCTTGGAGAGGGGTTAACCAGATGATAAAGCCCACACAGACAGACAAGCAGTACAGGCCTGACAGACACACAACGATGATGGAGGCCTCAGATACACAGGTGGTCAGCTTGTGATAAAGTGAGCGTGTGCAGAAGGAAGAAGAGCGGGTTACTAGTGTAGGATGGACAGGGGGGGGGTGTGGGATAAGCACAGGAGTCATCTGGGATTTATATACAGGTTAGTCTCTTTGCGTTCAAATGTTTTCTATATTCTTTATAAGACGTTGTTGTTGGTGTTCGATTGTTTGTTTCACATCCTCATCTGTCCAGCTCTCCTTCTGGAGAGTTTTGATCTGGTGGAGACAAAAAGGGGAGGAGAGAATATATTGTATATGGATTCAAAATACCAACCATTCGGATTTTTCTTCATATTTACTGCATCGCAACATACTGAATAATAACATACAGTAGATAAAACGTTGCGTAACCCCGGTTCTCTGATAATATGAGAGAGATATATCACATGTGAGGGGTTCGCCAAGAACCGTCTACTCTTGGAAGTACCAATCAAAAAAATGTATGTTGGAGACAGACAGGTAGAGTGGCGAATGAGGTGAGACCCTCACTTCCATTAAAAGGAGCCACCTTCCCCACCCTCTGGTTATTCTCGCTTCTCTTCCTCAAGCTCTTGTAAGCGTGGGGAATGCGGTGATACATCTCACTCATATTATCAGAGAACCCGGGGTTACGCAAGTTCTCTTTCAAATACTCTTGTTAAGATGTATCATGTAGGGATATGGCCAACTCCCTGATCGCAAGACATATGCTTTTCCGAAGCCAGAGAATTCCCCAACATAGCAACCCTCAGAGGTCCCGAAACGAAGGGAATACGCACGAAGAAGGTGCAAAGACAACAACCTCCCCACCAGGAAAATCCTCATGACTAAGTGAGGGAGAGCCCAGTACAAAACTCCAGTCTCAGCATCATGAGACATGAGGTCATATCCTGTGTAGTAGAGAATCATTCCTCAGATAAATACAATGGTTTTATCATTTTTGTCTTTGTACTCCCTGACGAAGGCCGTGTAGCCGAAACGCGTCTGAGTTTTTTTTAAACTTCGTTTTTCCATTGAACATGCATAATATAAATAAAGGCATTTAAATGAATGATATGAAGAGTGCCTTGGTCCTCCTTTCCTTTTTTTTGATCCCCCATGAATCATCAGGATACAGTCAAAAAGAGAAAGTCCCACTCGAGGGTGGTAGCCCAATGAGCGAAGAGTATGACACCTTTGCACACACTGAACAACAACACTGGATGTCCTTCTAGAGGAAAAGCGTCAGGGTAAAAAAGCCATAGTCTTCGAGGTGCGTCAATAGGAAAAAAGTCGACCCGCGATAAAAATGAGGTTAGGTAATTAACCTGAAAAACACTGGTCGAGCACAGTCCACCGATACGCTAGGGACGCCAAGGGTAGTAGTAAAAGTGAAAGAAGGTGGAATATGACGTCTGTGCGCTTTTCAGAGGCTAAAATCGAGGAGGTCCACTTTCTTCTTTGTCTGTTAAAACTGGATAAGCTCAGCCAAATGGGCTCTTTCTTGCTCATGGTATGACCACAGCCTTGGATGGCACTACGGGAGGCCTGTAATCAGGTCTGTAATCATACAGATCTCCTGCCAATCTCCTCCCAAGCATCTGGGTCTAGGGTGTCTGAGTCCAGCTGCTTCCTCCACTCCTCCAGTAACTCAACCTTGAAAACCAACAATAAAGAGGTCACGTTGACGGTTTTAATGAGGCCTGTCCAGGGAGTGAAGCGCTGGTAGCAAGGAACTAAGGGGCTGAGGGGCTGAGCCAGTGACGGCTCCACCGTGGAAAGGTTGCCAAACCCAGATTCCTCCATATTGTGCATGTCCAGGCTCGGGATACTCTTAGCAAGAATCCTGTGGGTAATGGGTTTATCCCGAGAGCTCGTAGCTTCCCTTAGGCAAGTTGGTACTGCGGCGAGCAGGTCCTTTATCGGGGCTGTGTGGGCTGGAGTCTCTTCCTGTCGTACAGGTCCCTTGACGGGTCTTGAGCCCCTACAGAAGATGATCATTCGATGTTGAGGCTGGCCGTGGCTTACAGGTATGATGGAGCCCAAACTTCACTGGAAGAGGGGCAGCGCCAATGCTCTAAGGGCCGTCAGGTCTGCGGGCCTGAGAGGGTGGAAAAACACAGTGCAGGAGTTGGGGAATGACGACCATCTCAAGGATTTCCGTGAGATTGATCCCATCGTCATCCTCGCCATCAGCCTAACTCACCTTCACCACTCAGACATTGAGGGAAGGGAGTGGAGGCTAGTGGGGGGTTATCTAGCTTGCAACTACCTCGTGGTGAAGGTATGCCGTGGCTAGCTCAGTGCTGTGAAGGCAGAGAGGGTTGGTTTAGCTAACAAAATGGGTGAACGTATTTTAACTACACTTAAAAAGGGAGCTAGCAAAGCTACCATCTTGCAGGTAGGTTATACTAGTGAGGTTAGCTTGCCTTTCAGCAAGCTAGCCAACTTAGCCTTGCAGCGTGGGCTAACCGAGTCTCAATAGCTAGCAGCAATGCTAGCTACCAACGGAAACGGAGAAGTAGAAAAAAGGGAATTTCTACTCGAAAGGTAACAGGTATCCAGTCGATATGAGGAGAGCTAGGTCCCGTGTGGCTCAGTGGGTAGAGCATGGCGCTTGCAACGCCAGGGTTGTGGGTTCAATTCCCACGGGGGGACCAGGGTTCAATTCCCACAGGGGGACCAGGGTGAATATGTATGAACTTTCCAAATTGTAAGTCGCTCTGGATTAGAGCGTCTGCTAAATGACTTAAATGTAATGTAAATGTAAGCTAGAGTAGTGACACTCTTTGGGTGAGGAAGAGAAGGGAGAGTGGCTTCCTTTTATGGAAGTGAGGGTCTCACCTCATTCGTCACTCTACCTGTCTGTCTCTAACAGATGTTTTTGATTGGTACACATGTAATACATTGAAACATGTATTTGAAAGAAAACTCCTGTATAGTTATAATTCAAATGGGATATAAAGTTTACAATTACATTTTAGTTATTTAGCAGACACTCTTTTCCAGTGTAACTATAGTCATAAAAAATAAAAATAAACACCTACGATCACTATCATTGTAATTAAAATGTTCTTAAAAATAGTCGCTATAAGAAAAAAGCAATGTTAGTAAAAATGGAGGTGGTGGATGAGGTGAGTTTCCCTCGTACTATGTAAAGCACTGCGAGTACATTAGTTGGTAGAAATGTGCTATACAAATTCAATTCATTATTTTTATTATTTATTAAGGGAAAAACAAAAAAAACCTTAGTGTATCATCCATGTTACCTGATGGATCCAGCCAGGAGAGGGTTAAAAGCATAGAGCCAGTCGTGCATCTCCTTGTCATTGCTGGCTTGGAGCAGTATACCGCGGTGCTCTGTACACACAGCAAACGTGTTTGGGGTCTGTTGGGGAAACACGGAGAGGTACAGTAATGTTAAAACCAGCTAGCTGCCCAGAGCAAGCTTACTTTTGAGGGTAGGTAGGAAGAGAGAGGAGTAAAAACATGACATCCTCTGTGAGTCTTTTCAAATGCAGTACATATAAACTCAAGCAAAAAAAGAAACGTCCTCTCACTGTCAAATGCGTTTATTTTCAGCAAACTTAATTAACATGTGTAAATATTTGTATGAACATAACAAGATTCAACAACTGAGACATAAACTGAACAAGTTCCACAGACATGAAATGGAATAATGTGTCCCTGAACAAAGGGTGGGTCAAAATCAAAAGTAACAGTCAGTATCTGGTGTGGCCACCAGCTGCATTAAGTACTGCAGTGCATCTCCTCCTCATGGACTGCACCAGATTTGCCAGTTCTTGCTGTGAGATGGTACCCCACTCTTCCACCAAGGCACCTGCAAGTTCTCTGACATTTCAGGGGGGAATGGCCCTAGCCCTCACCCTCCGATCCAACAGGTCCCATACGTGCTCATTGGAATTGAGATCCGGGCTCTTCGCTGGCCATGGCAGAACACTGACATTCCTGTCTTGCTGGAAATTACTCACAGAACGAGCACTATGGCTGGTGGCATTGTCATGCTGGAGGGTCGTGTCAGGATGAGCCTGCAGGAAGGGTATCACATGAGGGAGGAGGATGTCTTCCCTGTAACGCACAGCGTTGAGATTGCCTGCAATGACAACAAGCTCAGTTCGATGATGCTGTGACACACCGCCTCAGACCATGACGGACCCTCCACCTCCAAATCGTTCCCGCTCCAGAATACAGGTCTTGGTGTAACGCTCATTCCTTCAACGATAAATGTGAATCCGACCATCACCCCTGGTGAGACAAAACCGAAGACCACTTTTTGCAAGTCCTGTCTGGTCCAGCGACGATGGGTTTGTGCCCATCGTTGTTGCCGGTGATGTCTGGTGAGGACCTGCCTTACAACAGGCCTACAAGCCCTCAGTCCAGCCTCTCTCAGCCTGGTCAGTCTGAGCACTGATGGAGGGATTGTGCGATCCTGGTGTAACTCGGGCAGTTGTTGTTGCCATCCTGTACCTGTCCTGCAGGTGTGATGTTCGGATGTACCGATCCTGTGCAGGTGTTGTTACCCGTGGTCTTCCACTGCGAGGACGATCAGCTGTCTGTCCTGTCTCCCTGTAGCGCTGTCTTAGGCATCTCACAGTACGGACATTGCAATTTATTGCCTTGGCCACATCTGCAGTCCTCATGCCTCCTTGCAGCATGCCTAAGGCACGTTCACGCAGATGAGCAGGGACCCTGAGCATCTTTCTTTTGGTGTTTTTCAAAGTAAGTAGAAAGTCCTCTTTAGTGTCCTAAGTTTTCATAAATGTGACCTTAATTGCCTACCGTCTGTAAGCTGTTAGTGTCTTAACGAGCGTTCCACAGGTGCATGTTCATTAATTGTTCATTGAACAAAGCATGAGAAACAGTGTTTAAACCCTTTTGCAATGCAGATCTGTGAAGTTATTTGGATTTTTACGAATTATCTTTGAAAGACAGGGTCCTGAAAAAGGGACGTTTCTTTTAATTTGCTGAGTTTAGTTGCGGCCAAATATATTGGCAATGTAATTGTAAAAAAAAAAAGAAATTGTCCTCCACAGATTGCAGAACCAATTTTATTTTTGTAAATTTAATTTGACCATTTTAATTTAAAATGACTGGAGCTAGTACTTGGTTGCACAGCCTTTTTGCCAAGATAACTGCAGGTAAGTGTTTCTTGTGCCATCAATGAGCTTCCTATACCTTTCTACTGGCAATTTGCCCCACTTTTCAGCAGTAAATTGCACCAACTATTCAATGTTTAAGGGGTGCTCTCAACCAACTGCTGTTTTCAGCTCTTGCCATAGATTACGGATGTGATTCATATTTGAACTCTTCGTTGGCCAATCAGTCCAGCCAATCCAGAACAGTCCAGCCAATCCAGAACATTCCAGCCAATCCAGAACATTCCAGCCAATCCAGAACATTCCAGCCTTTCTTCTTTTACCATTCCAGGGTGCTTTGTTTTTTTTTTGTTTTTTTGTGTGTTTAGGTTTGTTGTCCTGCTGGAAAATTCAAACTTAAAAAAAACACACCGTTTCTGGACACTGGGTTGAACATTGGATTCCAAAACACCTTAATAATCTACTGGTTTCATGATGTCTTGCACACGTTCAAGATCCCCAGAGCCTAAATCCTTGGGGAAATGTTTTGTGGACTAATGAAACAAAAATAAGAGAGCTTTGACAATACAGATCAGCGCTGTGTTTACAGACAACCAAATGAAGCATTCAATGAAAAGAACACCCTACCTAGACTCAAACATGGCTTTGCTGCCTCAGGTACTGAGGGCCTTTTGAAATGCGCAAGTGGTCACAAAATCTGCAGATGATCAGGTGTTTTGGAGTCCAATGTTTAAACCAGTATCCAAAAACGAAGTCTTCATTGGGTCTTCCATCAGGAAAACAACTCCAAACACACATAAGGTAACACAGAGAAATGGTTCAAGAAGAGATGCTGGACTGTTCTGGATTGGCCAGTTAAGAGTCCATCCTTGAATCACATCAAAAACGTGAGATCTGAAAACAGCAGTTGATGGAGGGCGCTCCTCAAAACATTGTGTTGTAAAAGGTGTCAGGTTAGGGTGTGTAAAGGTGTCAGGTAAAGGTGTGTAAAGGTGTCAGGTAAAGGTGTGTAATGGTGTCAGGTTAGGGTGTGTAAAGGTGTCAGGTTAGGGTGTGTAAAGGTGTGTAAAGGTGTCAGGTATTGGTGTGTAAAGGTGTCAGGTAAAGGTGTGTAAAGGTGTCAGGTCAAGGTTTGTAAAAGGTGTCAGGTTAGGGTGTGTAAAAGTGTCAGGTAAAGGTGTGTAATGGTGTCAGGTTAGGGTGTGTAAAGGTGTCAGGTATTGGTGTGTAAAGGTGTCAGGTAAAGGTGTGTAAAGGTGTCAGGTTAGGGTGTGTAAAGGTGTCAGGTAAAGGTGTGTAAAGGTGTCAGGTTAGGGTGTGTAAAGGTGTCAGGTAAAGGTGTGTAAAGGTGTCAGGTTAGGGTGTGTAAAGGTGTGTAAAGGTGTCAGGTAAAGGTTTGTAAAGGTGCCGGGTTAAGATGTGTAAAGGTGTCAAGTAAAGGTGTGTGAAGGTGTCAGCTAAAGGTATCAGGTAAAGATGTGTAAAGGTGCCAGATAAAGGTGCCAGGTCAAGGTGTCAGGTAAAGATGTATCGACAGGTAAAAGGATACCAACCTTGAGCATGGCCTGCTGGTCCTCGCTGTACTTGACATGGGCAGAGGAGAGGTTGAGGATGGCTCTCTCCACGCTGTCTCTCTCTGTATTGTAGATATAGACGTACGGACGTCTCACCACCACATAACGCTTCACCCAGCCGTTGGTATTAGGCTCCAGGAAATGCAGGTAGCCCTTCTTTGACACAATGGGGCTGGTGGAAAGATCAAGATTGTTACTACACTTGTTCACTTTTCACACTACCATGCCGACCCAAACCAGCTTTTGTCATGACGTTGCCCTCTTTGGGTACATAAAGCACCATCCCCCGTAAATTCGTAAATTCCTGGAGGAGATTATGTTCTCATGGCCACAGTATAGAGAGAAACTTCCCTTTGGAGTTTAACTAAATCAGAGGACCGCCCATGAGCACAGTTATGGTCTGGCGTCCTGGGACAGGCCCTTTTCTGCTCTTCCGAATAAGACCCCCACCCGGGTTTTCTATCACCAGACCAGCTTACCTCGATAACGAGAGGGCCAAGGTTTGAGAGAAGACCGAGCTTACCTCACGAGAGATGGCTAAAAGTTGCAGACCAGCTTACCACGAGAGGGCCAAGGTTTGAGTAGAGACCATAAACTTAAGGTTTGTGTAGATGGCTGAATCTTTTAACCATACCACGTGGTTAAATTCTTAGACTATCGATACTGACAGAATAAGAACAAGTCTTTGATATTAATTACTAGTCTGCAGCTAGGAATTCGGTATCATTGAACGCGAAGACCGACAACCGCTGAAACACCTATTCTATAACGACATGAATGAATGTCACTCTGAACTATACATTCTAACCACGACAGAGAGGGAGAGAGGGTGGACAGACTCTCCAACAGAAACAAACTTTTCAACAGAGATCCCGACGACACACTGAGCGTAAATATATATATTGATTGCAATTGTTCCCGAATGAGTGAGCGTTCATGTGCAAAGGATTAGCGTTTCAATTGTTATAATTATCACTCTGTCTAACAAGCCGCCATAAAGGTTTAGCACACTAGGGCACATCCCCCTATCAATTCTTTGTAAACATATCTATTTTGTTTGTTTGTGTGATGCATTTCTGTGAATTACTTAGTTAGTTAGTACATAAATGACTTTTAGGACAATTTAAGTATGGATGACTCATAGTGAAGACTGGGTTCGTGCAGATAACGAACAATTTATGACGTTTGGAATGAGACTAACGTGAGGTGAATAATAATTAATTAAAAGACTAAATGATCAGATATTAAAATATCTGAAAGTTATATTAGGAAAATTATAACATTGTAATCTGAATATTTTCCTTGGTGCCCAGACTTCCTAGTTAATTACAGTTACATGATTAAGTAGTTTAATCACGTAATAATAATTACAGAGAATTTTTGATAAAGATAAGTCTTCAGTTTTAATGATGCCAAAGACACGACACTTTGCTGGCTCTGAAATTTTATTTTACACATTGTCATTTTCAAGATGTGAGCAGCAACTATGGTGGATAGGTAACAAGGCCAGCTCAATAGAGCTTGACACATTTTGCCTCAGTAGTGTGAAAAGCACTTTGATGAGGTCAATTCCAACCAAGTCTACTAAGCCATAAATCAATCAATCAACCAATCAATCAATACATCTCTGAAGCCTCCTCACCTGACCCGGATCTCCTGGATGTCTGGTACAAAGCGGCGCACCCTGGGTTTAACCTCCGGGGCGGCAACCCCACCAGAGGACTTCTTGACCTCTCCATCTCGCTGTGAGCAGTCAGGGTTGGGGCTGGCACATCGGGAGCGAAGCTTGGTGGCTCTGGTTGGAGAGACGGAGGAAGAAAAGTTTTCCATGTGGGGATAGACCATAGAGATAGTTAGAGAACCCATCTTAGATATAACCCGTTTTAGCCTGGATATTGGCATTGAGCGATTCCACCTGTTTTGGTATGGATATTGGCATTGAGCGATTCCACCTGTTTAGCATGGATATTAGCATTGAGCGATTCCACCCGTTTTTGCCTGGATATTAGCATTGAGCGATTCCACCTGTTTTAGCATGGATATTAGCATTGAGCGATTCCACCCGTTTTAGCATGGATATTAGCATTGAGCCATTCCACCTGTTTTAGCATGGATATTAGCATTGAGCGATTCCACCCGTTTTAGCCTGGATATTAGCATTGAGCGATTCCACCTGTTTTAGCATGGATTTTAGCATTGAGCCATTCCACCCGTTTTAGCATGGATATTAGCATTGAGCGATTCCACCCGTTTTAGCATGGATATTAGCATTGAGCGATTCCACCCGTTTTAGCATGGATATTAGCATTGAGCCATTCCACCTGTTTTAGCATGGATATTAGCATTGAGCGATTCCACCCATTTTAGCCTGGATATTGTCATTGAGCCATTCCACCCGTTTTAGCATGGATATTATCATTGAGCCATTCCACCCGTTTTAAGTAGTCAACTGGGTGGGGATTCATATGGGGTTGGGAATAATCAGCCAATGATCAGAGCATTGCCTTCTTTTAAATTAGGTGCAGTAGTTTGTAAATGTCTTTAAGGTTTTTCACCGCCATCTAGTGGCCATAATACATTAATGGCACATAGGATTTGGTTCAGGACTCCAGCACTGCAGGTGTCAAGAAATCACCAATATTAGCTTTACACTTTTTTCAAACACAAAATAACAAGAAAATGTACTACTTTAAAATGGAGATGGCCTCAATGGCGGAGCATCGCATTAGTGCAAACCAAAACTGTTCTCAGGGCAGGTCTGCCAGTTTTGACTAGCAGAAGTCACTTTCGTAGCAGGTTATTAAGAGAACTAACGCAGCAGGTTAGGAGAACTAACTCAGCAGGTTAGGAGAACTAACGCAGCAGGTTAGGAGAATTAACGCAGCAGGTTAGGAGAACTAACTCAGCAGGTTAAGAGAACTAACTCAGCAAGTTAGGAGAACTAACGCAGCAAGTTAGGAGAACTAACTCAGCAGGTTAGGAGAACTAACTCAGCAGGTTAGGAGAACTAACTCAGCAGGTTAGGATAACTAACTCAGCAGGTTAGGAGAACTAACTCAGCAGGTTAGGAGAACTACCTCAGCAAGTTAGGAGAACTAACTCAGCAAGTTAGGAGAACTAACTCAGCAAGTTAGGAGAACTAACTCAGCAAGTTAGGAGAACTAACTCAGCAAGTTAGGAGAACTAACTCAGCAGGTTAGGAGAACTAACGCAGCAGGTATGGAGAACTAACTCAGCAGGTTAGGAGAACTAACTCAGCAGGTTAGGAGAACTAACTCAGCAAGTTAGGAGAACTAACGCAGCAGGTTAGGAGAACTAACGCAGCAGGTTAGGAGAACTAACTCAGCAGGTTAGGAGAACTAACTCAGCAGGTTAGGAGAACTAACTCAGCAAGTTAGGAGAACTAACTCAGCAAGTTAGGAGAACTAATGCAGCAGGTATGGAGAACTAACTCAGCAGGTTAGGAGAACTAACTCAGCAGGTTAGGAGAACTAACTCAGCAAGTTAGGAGAACTAACGCAGCAGGTTAGGAGAACTAACGCAGCAGGTTAGGAGAACTAACTCAGCAGGTTAGGAGAACTAACTCAGCAGGTTAGGAGAACTAACTCAGCAGGTTAGGAGAACTAACTCAGCAGGTTAGGAGAACTAACGTAGTAGGTTAGGAGAACTAACGTAGCAGGTTAGGAGAACTAACTCAGCAAGTTAGGAAAAGGGTTAGCTAAAACGCGAAAATGTTCCCCGACCTGACGCAATCATATCTAGCTACAACCAAGCCTTTCCTGAGAACAGTCTTGGTTTCCACAAATGCGATGCTGCTTCAATGGCACTGCTCATGCTGTCACAGGTGCCATAATGGCACAGATACAGAGATGAGTCCTCAAACTATCTCTATGGGATAGACAGCCTGACATACAATGTAAGTAGTGTCTATTAACCATGTACACTTCCAACAGTAGGTGAAATAAATAGCAGGTACCAGTAGGTGTCAGTGATGGTCGGTTTAAATGGGGAGGACTGGCTCATAACAGGTACCAGTAGGTGTCAGTGATGGCCGGTTTAAATGGGGAGGACTGGCTCATAGCAGGTACCAGTAGGTGTCAGTGATGGCCGGTTTAAATGGGGAGGACTGGCTCATAACAGGTACCAGTAGGTGTCAGTGATGGCCGGTTTAAATGGGGAGGACTGGCTCATAACAGGTACCAGTAGGTGTCAGTGATGGCCGGTTTAAATGGGGAGGACTGGCTCATAGCAGGTACCAGTAGGTGTCAGTGATGGCCGGTTTAAATGGGGAGGACAGACTCATAACAGGTACCAGTAGGTGTCAGTGATGGTCGGTTTAAATGGGGAGGACTGGCTCATAACAGGTACCAGTAGGTGTCAGTGATGGTCGGTTTAAATGGGGAGGACTGGCTCATAACAGGTACCAGTAGGTGTCAGTGATGGCCGGTTTAAATGGGGAGGACTGGCTCATAGCAGGTACCAGTAGGTGTCAGTGATGGTCGGTTTAAACGGGGAGGACTGGCTCATAGCAGGTACCAGTAGGTGTCAGTGATGGCCGGTTTAAATGGGGAGGACTGGCTCATAACAGGTACCAGTAGGTGTCAGTGATGGCCGGTTTAAATGGGGAGGACTGGCTCATAGCAGGTACCAGTAGGTGTCAGTGATGGCCGGTTTAAATGGGGAGGACTGGCTCATAACAATGGCAGGAGCGGAACAAATGGAATAGCATCAAACACCAGGTCTGCCATGTGATTGATACTAGCCCAGGTACTCCATTCCATCCATTATTATGAGCTGTCCTCCCCTCACCAGCCTCCTCTTGCAGGTGTCTGTAGATGTTATGTGTGATGACAGGCCAGGTGTATCTTAGGTCTGATCTGAATTCAGTCTTGCCATAATCTCAGAAACCCAGAGCTAAAATGTAATAATTGAGTCAGATGCTGGATTATGTTCTGGGGAGATGTTGAAGGTGAGATACTAACCAGACTCTCCAAGTCTCCACCCCCCAACTAAACGGAGATGTTGAAGGTGAGATACTAACCAGACTCTCCAAGTCTCCACCCCCCAACTAAACGGAGATGTTGAAGATGAGATACTAACCAGACTCTCCAAGTCTCCACCCCCCCAACTAAACGGAAACTCTCAGCCAAAACATGAGCCGAATGTTCCCTCCCCACCTGTAAAAATCAGGATCTGATCAGATGATCAGTGATTGGAAAATCTGCACACCGGGAACAAAGTTCCTCGTTAGTCCTCTCAATCCCAAAACCATTTTATGTGACGTCAAACTATCCACAAGAAATGAGTGTTACCGCGGCAGCCCTGAGTCTGTTAGTGTCGTGTGTAACGGTAGCAGAAGTGTGTTATTACTGACCTGAGTGTTTCAGTCTTGGGGTAGCATCCCTCCACCAATGAAGGGCACGTCGAGGAGGGGGTGAGGGTGTCAAGGGCCGTGGCAGAGGTCGACTCCCTCAACAGAGTCACTGACATTTCAGACAGCTGGAAAGACACACACACACAAACACACAAGCACACACACACACACACACACACACACACGTACATGTACACACACAAACAAGCACATGTCAAAATGCACACACACACACACACACACACACACACACACACACACACACACCCACACACACACACACACACACACACACACACACACACACACACACACACACACACACACACACACACACACACACACACACACACAGCATGTCAAAACCCTGTCTGGAAAAAGTTCACTGAGAAAAACGAACACGTCATATCCCCACTCGTAGATTCCTCACATCTAAGTAACTTCAAACCTTCAAACATACATGAAAACCCATCATAGTAAAGTGACACAGGAAGGAAGTCTACCTTGCTTTCACTGGCGCTGACATACACCTGGCTGTACTCTCTGTTGAAGGAGTGGGCGAGTAGCCGTAGACACTGGTGAGTGGTAGAGACAAAATACATCTTTAAAAGTCTCAGAGCAATGGGCTTTACAACAAAAAAAACTCCGAAACGGTTACCTAAGGAGAAGGCTTAAGTGGGCCACAAACCACATTTAAAAGGGACACTCAAGCATAGCCACAGGAAGTAGAGGTGCTGGGAGGTGCTGCGGCTGATAAATTGAAATAATCTTGCCCAAAAATGTGGATATAAAAAATTATAATTTACCCCCAAAATGTAATTAGTCCTGTCTGAACAGACATACATAAAATAATTCTAAATTTCACACCAGAAGGCATAATTGCTACTACAAAGGATAAATAGCGTCTAAGCAGGTTTTACAGTTGGGAAGGACACAATCTGGGCAGCACACACACCAAATATAGAACAGCTTGTTCCATTGTGACCATAGATATAATCCATAGAAGGAATTTGGAACCTCTAACCCTGGTACTTTGACTGTTAAACTCATGGTACACTAGCAATGGCTGCCAGTCCTGACTCTTATGGGAACAGCCAGTCCTGACTCTTATGGGAACAGCCAGTCCTGACTCTTATGGGAACAGCCAGTCCTGACTCTTATGGGAACAGCCAGTCCTGACTCTTATGGGAACAGCCAGTCCTGACTCTTATGGGAATTTTAGAAACAGATGCCTCACAAGTTCTCAACTGGCAGCTTCATTAAATAGTACCCGCAAAACACCAGTCTCAATGTCAACCATGAAGAGGCGACTCCGGGATGCTGGCCTTCTAGGTAGAGTTCCTCTGTCCAGTGTCTGTGTTCTTTTGCCTATCTTTTTATTGGCCAGCCTGAGATATGGCTTTTTCTTTGCAACTCTGTCAATAAGTGTGTCCATGATTGAGTCTTTGAATGAAGAGATTGAGATTAAACTGTCCAAATCATGTCCAATCAATTGAATTTACCACAGGAGGACACCAATCAAGTTGTCGAAACATATCAAGGATGATCAATGGAAACAGGATGCACCTGAGTTCAATTTTGAGTCTCATAGCAAAGGGTCTGAATACTTATGTAAATACGCTATTTTGGTTTTTAATTTGTAATACATCTGCAAAAATTTCTAAAAACCTGTTTTTGCTTTGTCATTATGGGGATTCTCATGTAGATTGATGAGGAAAAAAAACTATTTAATCAACTTTAGAATAAGACTGTAACCTGCATTTGGCCATTCATGTGGTATTGAAAAATATTCTGCTAATTTCTTTTATCCTGTAAATGATGTAGAAGTGCATGAAATGTGTTTATAAAAGGTTAATAAAAATCCCCATGTGTCGAAATCCCCAAAAATGTGTCTGCTCAACTGTATGCCACTACACAAATTTGATTATAGATACAGGCAATGCAATTCAAAATATCTTCCCGCGGCTTTACTCGTAAGCAAGAACGGGAATATTTAAGTAACAAGGTGACTTTTTTTTTTAAAGAAGAAGAGACACTGACCTTAGCGGCTAGCTCCCTCTGCCTCTCGTTGGGGGCGTCAGCTGTGGGGCTGAGGTCCTGGGCGTGGCCTTCGGAAGGCTGAGGGGACTCACTCTGCTCCACAGACACACAGGACAACAACCCTTCCTGATCCAACAGCAGGGTGGACTCTAGCTTCTCCCTCAGGAGCAGGTAGTGTCTCGTCTTCTCCACCTGAATGAAACAGATAACCATAACTAACTAAGTAAGTAACTAAATAACCAACCAACCCTAACCTGTATTTGTAGGGTGTAGAGTGTACGACAAAGGGTATAGGTGTAGGGTATAGGGTGTAGTGTATAGATGTAGTGTATAGGGTATAGGGTGTAGGATATAGGGTGTAGGATATAGGGTGTAGGATATAGGGTGTAGAGTATAGGTGTAGGGTGTAAGGTGTAGGGTGTAGGATATATGGTATAGGTATAATAGGGTGTAAGGTATAGGGTGTAGGATATATGGTATAGGTGTAGTAGGGTGTAAGGTATAGGGTGTAGGATATATGGTATAGCTGTAGTAGGTTGTAGGTGCAGGCTATAGGTGTAGTAGTGTATAAGGTGTAGGGTGTAGGTTTAGAGTATAGGGTATGGGGTGTAGTGTGTAGCTGTAGGGTGTAGGGTATAGGCACATGCTGTATGTGTAGGGTATAGGGTGTAGGGTATAGGGTGTAGGGTGTACAATGTTGGGTATAGGTGTAGAGTGTACAATGCTGGGTATAGGTGTAGGGTATAGGTGTAGGGTATTGGTTTAGGGTATAGGTGTAGGGTGGAGGGTGTAGAGTACAGGTGTAGGGTGTAGGTTATAGGGTGTAGGGTATAGGGTACAGGTTGTAGGGTATAGGTTGTAGGGTATAGGGTGTAGGGTATAGGGTGTAGGGTATAGGGTATAGGTTATAGGGTGTAGGGTATAGGGTATAGGGTGTAGGGTATAGGGTGTAGGGTATAGGGTGAAGGGTATAGGGTATAGGGTATAGGGTACAGGGTGTAGGGTATAGGGTACAGGGTGTAAGGTATAGGGTACAGGGTGTAAGGTATAGGGTATAGGTGTAGGGTATAGTTGTAGGTTATAGGTGTAGGGTGTAGGTGCAGGCTATATGTGTAGTAGTGTATAAGGTGTAGGGTGTAGGTTTAGAGTATAGGGTATGGGGTGTAGTGTGTAGCTGTAGGGTGTAGGGTATAGGTGTAGGGTGTAGGGTATAGGCACATGCTGTATGTGTAGGGTGTAGGGTATAGGTGTATGTGAAGGGTGTAGGTGTAGAGTATAGTTGTAGGGTATAGGTGTAGAGTATAGGGTGTAGGGTATAGGGTGTAGTGTATAAGTTGTAGGGTATAGTTCTATGGTATAGGGTGTAGGGTATAGGGTGTAGTGTATAGGGTGTAGAGTATAGGGTGTAGGGTATAGGGTACAGGTGTAGGGTATTGTTGTAGAGTATAGGATGTAGGAGTAGGGTATTAGGTATAGGTGTAGGGTAATGGTTTAGGGTATAGGATGTAGGAGTAGGGTATAGGGTATAGTTGTAGGTTATAGGGTGTAGGGTATAGGATGTAGGAGTAGGGTATAGGGTTTAGGTGTAGGGTATTGGTTTAGGGTATAGGATGTAGGAGTAGGGTATAGGGTATAGTTGTAGGGTATAGGTGTAGAGTATAGGGTGTAGGGTATAAGGCATAGGGTGTAAGGTGGAGGGTGTAGAGTACAGGTGTAGGGTATAGGTTATAGGGTGTAGGGTATAGGGTATAGGTGTAGAGTATAGGGTGTAGGGTATAGGGTATAGGTGTAGAGTATAGGGTGTAGGGTATAGGGTATAGGTGTAGAGTATAGGGTGTAGGGTATAAGGTATAGGGTGTAAGGTGTAGGGTATAGGGTATAGGTGTAGGGTATAGGATATAGGTGTAGGGTATAGGGTACAGGTGTAGGGTATAGGTGTAGGGTGTGGAGTATAGGGTGTAGGGTATAAGGTATAGGGTGTAAGGTGGAGGGTGTAGAGTACAGGTGTAGGGTGTAGGGTATAGGGTGTAGAGTATAGGGTGTAGGGTATAAGGTATAGGGTGTAGTTGAACATACCTCCTGTAGGAGGCTGAGTTTCTCCAGTTCCCACTGGTGGTCCAGGATGAGGCTGTCACTGCGTGGCCTCCACCCAGCCAGGTTCTCCTCCCCTCGGACGTATGCCACCGAGGTGTCCAGCACCCGCCGACGTCTCCTCTGCATTCCTGGGGGGTTGAATAAGGTCAATGGTTAGAGGTCAGGGATCAGACAAACAAAGCAGAAATACACTTTATCTATTATCTCTCGATTTTGTTTGGATTCGTTGCGTTTTATCTCCTTGTCTCCTTTTAAATTGTTTTGGAGAAAAAGGTCCTTCCAATTCAGACCTTCTCCTCCAATACATTTTTGAGAAAGAGGCAGGAAGATGAATTGAGAAAGAATATGTGGAAACACCAGACAAAGGGGAAGTTCAAAAGAGAAAGTGTGTCACCTGGGCTCCCGTGATCCGCCAGGTGACACAAGCTGACCTCGTACACACCTGTCACTCGGTTCCTGGACAGAGAAAGAAACAACAGACAAACAAAACCCTGGGTTCAACTCCGGGTTCATTTCATGTCCGTTGTTTCCATTGATTTAACCATCCTCTTTCAGGAATGCAACCAAAGCAAAGGACTGTGGTGAGATAAACAGTAACAGACTTGATTTTATGATTTATTTCATGATAGTTGATTTAATAATTAATCTTTCAGGAATGCAACAGAAGAAATATAATGTTTCTGCTAATACTAATAATCATAAGAGATGATTAAGTCACCCCTCTGTTGTCCTCAGGCTTCCGGTGCCAAACAGGTTTCGGATGGAGCGGGAGGCCGGGAGTTTAGCGTCTCGAGAGTAAAACACCATACAGAAATCTTTGGTTATGACTGTGGGCTGAGTGCAGTTCTCCATCTGCAGAAAGGAAAAGGATCCAAAAGATAATTTCTCTCTCTGCCTCTTAAGGGTCATAACATCAGATACAGTAGGGGTCATTTTGGATACAGTACTGGCAGTTCAAATCAAATTGTCTTGGTCACATGCTCTGAATACAACAGGTATAGACCTTACTGTGAAACGCTTACTTACAAGCCCCTAACCAACAATACAGTTTAAAAATATATGGAGAAGATTAAGAAATAAAAGTAACATGCAAATAAAGAGCAGCAGTAAAATAACACTAGCGAGACTATATGGGGGGGGGGGGGGGGTGCCGGTACAGAGTCAATGTGCGGGGGCACTGGTTAGTTGAGGTAATATGTACATGTAGGTAGAGTTATGAACCAGTCAAGATATGGACCAGTCCAGTCAGGAACCAGTCCAGTCAGGAACCAGTCCAGTTATGAACCAGTCCAGTCAGGAACCAGTCCAGTTAAGAACCAGTCCAGTTATGAACCAGTCCAGTCAGGAACCAGTCCAGTCAGGAACCAGTCCAGTTATGAACCAGTCCAGTTATGAACCAGTCCAGTCAGGAACCAGTCCAGTTATGAACCAGTCCAGTTATGAACCAGTCCAGGTATGAACCAGTTCAGTCAGGAACCAGTCCAGTTATGAACCAGTCCAGTTATGAACCAGTCCAGGTATGAACCAGTTCAGTCAGGAACCAGTCCAGTTATGAACCAGTGCAGTCAGGAACCAGTCCAGTCAGGAACCAGTCCAGTTATGAACCAGTCCAGTTATGAACCAGTCCAGGTATGAACCAGTTCAGTCAGGAACCAGTCCAGTTATGAACCAGTCCAGTCAGGAACCAGTCCAGTCAGGAACCAGTCCAGTTATGAACCAGTCCAGTTATGAACCAGTCCAGTCAGGAACCAGTTCAGTCAGGAACCAGTCCAGTTATGAACCAGTCCAGTTATGAACCAGTTCAGTTATGAACCAGTCCAGTTATGAACCAGTCCAGTCAGTAACCAGTCCAGTTATGAACCAGTCCAGTTAAGAACCAGTCCAGTTATGAACCAGTCCAGATATGAACCAGTCCAGTCAGGAACCAGTCCAGTTATGAACCAGTCCAGTTAAGAACCAGTCCAGTAATGAACCAGTCCAGTCAGGAACCAGTCCAGATATGAACCAGTCCAGTCAGGAACCAGTCCAGTCAGGAACCAGTCCAGTTATGAACCAGTCCAGTCAGGAACCAGTTCAGTCAGGAACCAGTCCAGTCAGGAACCAGTCCAGTCAGGAACCAGTCCAGTCAGGAACCAGTCCAGTTATGAACCAGTCCAGTTATGAACCAGTCCAGTCAGGAACCAGTCCAGTGTTGAACCAGTCCAGTTAAGAACCAGTCCAGTCAGGAACCAGTCCAGTTATGAACCAGTTCAGTTATGAACCAGTCCAGTCAGGAACCAGTCCAGTTATAAACCAGTCCAGATATGAACCAGTCCAGTCACGAACCAGTCCAGTTTTAAACCAATCCAGTCAGGAACCAGTCCAGTGTTGAACCAGTCCAGTTATGAACCAGTCCAGTTATGAACCAGTCCAGTCAGGAACCTGTCCAGTCAGGAACCAGTCCAGTTATGAACCAGTCCAGTCAGGAACCAGTCCAGTTAAGAACCAGTCCAGTTATGAACCAGTCCAGTCAGGAACCAGTCCAGTTAAGAACCAGTCCAGTTATGAACCAGTCCAGTCAGGAACCAGTCCAGTTAAGAACCAGTTCAGTTATGAACCAGTCCAGTTATGAACCAGTCCAGTCAGGAACCAGTCCAGTTATGAACCAGTTCAGTCAGGAACCAGTCCAGTTATGAACCAGTCCAGTCAGGAACCAGTCCAGTTAAGAACCAGTCCAGTTATGAACCAGTCCAGTCAGGAACCAGTCCAGTTAGGAACCAGTCCAGTTAAGAACCAGTCCAGTTATGAACCAGTCCAGTTATGAACCAGTCCAGTCAGGAACCAGTCCAGTTAAGAACCAGTCCAGTTATGAACCAGTCCAGATATGAATCAGTCCAGTTATGAACCAGTCCAGTTATGGACCAGTTCAGTTATGGACCAGTCCAGTCAGGAACCAGTCCAGTTATGAACCAGTCCAGTCAGGAACCAGTCCAGTTATGAACCAGTCCAGTTAAGAACCAGTTCAGTTATGAACCAGTCCATTTATGAACCAGTCCAGTTATGAACCAGTCCAGTCAGGAACCAGTCCAGTCAGGAACCAGTCCAGTTATGAACCAGTCCAGTCAGGAACCAGTCCAGTCAGGAACCAGTCCAGTTATGAACCAGTCCAGTTATGAACCAGTCCAGTCAGGAACCATTCCAGTCAGGAACCAGTCCAGTCAGGAACCAGTCCAGTCAGGAACCAGTCCAGTTATGAACCAGTCCAGTTATGAACCAGTCCAGTCAGGAACCAGTCCAGTTATGAACCAGTCCAGTTATGAACCAGTCCAGTCAGGAACCAGTCCAGTCAGGAACCAGTCCAGTTATGAACCAGTCCATTTATGAACCAGTCCAGTCAGGAACCAGTCCAGTCAGGAACCAGTACAGTTAAGAACCAGTCCAGTTAAGATGAGTAGATTTTCTCAGATTGTTTCTGTGAAGCTAGCTTTACGATTACCATTAGACACGTACAGTTACATATAACTACCTTCATACTGTATATAACTATATATGTTACCTCTAGGTAGGCCGACAAGGTCATTTATATCACACTATATACAACTATATACTGTATATAACTATATATGTTACCTCTAGGTAGGCCGACAGGGTCATGTAGATCTTCTGTCCGTAAGGAGTGACCCGGTTCAGGAGGAGGGAGTTATGCATGGCGCTGTCCCAGGCAGCCTCGAAGCGATAGAATGTCCTGTTGGAGGAGAAGAGGAGTTAACCATGCAGAGAGAACGACTGAACAGAGAGCTCATCGACCCTGGTCTGAACTTGTCTGTCTGTCTGTCTGTCTGTCTGTCTGTCTGTCTGTCTGTCTGTCTGTCTGTCATGAATACTACTAACATAGTGGTCTGTCTGTCTGTCTGTCATGAATACTACTAACATAGTAGTCTGTCTGTCTGTCTGTCATGAATACTACTAACATAGTAGTCTGTCTGTCTGTCTGTCATGAATACTACTAACATAGTAGTCTGTCTGTCTGTCTGTCATGAATACTACTAACATAGTAGTCTGTCTGTCTGTCTGTCATGAATACTACTAACATAGTGGTCGGTCTGTCTGTCTGTCATGAATACTACTAACATAGTGGTCGGTCTGTCTGTCTGTCATGAATACTACTAACATAGTGGTCTGTCTGTCTGTCTGTCTGTCTGTCTGTCTGTCATGAATACTACTAACATAGTGGTCTGTCTGTCTGTCTGTCTGTCATGAATACTACTAACATAGTAGTCTGTCTGTCTGTCTGTCATGAATACTACTAACATAGTGGTCTGTCTGTCTGTCTGTCTGTCTGTCTGTCTGTCTGTCTGTCTGTCTGTCTGTCTGTCATGAATACTACTAACATATATTACTAACTAATACTACTAACTACAAAACCTACTCTAGTGTTTAGTATGCTAGTATGCTGTAAACTGAAAGCAAAGCAGGATGGGTGGTTTTCTGAATAGTCCTGTTGATAGTTGTGTTACAACTTTATTAGACAAATAAAGGTTATGTCTACTGTTGGAGGAAGGTAACTATTTAAAGGTTTTCTCAAGAATAGCTACAATCTATTGCTATCGGCAGATCAAGTTGTAGTTGCATTGCATGTAGGGACATTGTTTATCACTATGATAATGTGAATAACATTCTGTCTGTCTGGGAAATGTTACCTACAGTACATGTGCATCTAAAATGCTCTTGAGAGAAGATAGCTTTTGTTTATGAAGATTAAAATAACAACATTGATTTTTCAAATGCACACATTCAATAGACAAGACACATAGTTTGAGGATGAATACAGTAAATAGCATGCAACAAGGGAACCCGTCGGTTGTGGGTCGACCTTTAAAAAGAAAAACACCAAACAATAACAGCACGGAGGAAAGAAAAGGTAATGAGAGATCGACAGACGGGAGGAAGGGAGGAGGACAGGAGGTGAGGAGAAATACCTATGGTCTATTCCCAAGGAGACGCTTTGAGAAGGAATAGAAGAAGAGAACCAGGAAGAGAACCAGGAAGAGAACCAAAGGTGAGTCAGGAAGAGAGTCTGATGTGGTTGTGAGCGTCGTTATGAGCGAGAGCAACAGGACAGGCTTGTTCTTCCTAGCCTGGTCCCAAATAGGTTTGTGCTGTCTTGCCAACTGGGACCAGGCTACATTTCCCATCCACTACTTGATGATTTGAACACCAAAATGTACTGTACTTATTAATAATTGTATCTTATCTGTTCTAGAATGTCTCACAATGGACAGAAGAGATACAATGTAATACTTTTGAGTTTATTTTCATTCTGTAGATAGAGATACAAATTATAACTATGGAATGCCGTTTGGGTCTTTGCGTGTCATGAAATATATATGTCAAATAACACTATTTGACACGTCAAATAAGATTATAATTTGACGCATCAAATAACAAAATTACGATTTTCGAATGTTGTGTGAGCTGAATTTGCATGCGCGAGCCAAGCGCCATCAACATTGATGAAAGTCTGTAAACTATAGGTAGGCTATCTCCCTACTATGTTGACTTTGATTTGCAGTATGACAAAGTCCCTCAGAAATATATTTTATATACTATATAGGCCAGACCCTTCAAAACGTTATTCCTTATGATACATTTTTTCTGTCCCCATCAATGGCTTAGACTTTTAGAGAATAACTTCCCATTTCTTCAGATCTAACAGAACAAACCTTCTCCTCCACCTCTCTCTCCTTCTCATCCACCCCTCTCTTCTTCACCTCCACCCCCTCTCCTTCTCCTCCACCCCCCTCTCTTTCTCCACCCCTCTCTCCTTCACCTTCTCCTCCACCCCTTCTCCTTCAGCCTCCCTCTCCTTCAGCCCCCCTCTCCTTCAGTCCCCCTCTCCTTCAGTCCCCGTTTCCTTCAGCCCCCTCTCCTTCAGCTCCCCTCTCCTTCAGTCCCCCTCTCCTTCAGTCCCCTCCCCTTCAGCCCTCTCTCCTTCAGCCTCCCTCTCCTTCAGCCCCCCTCTCCTTCAGCCCCTCTCTCCTTCAGCCCCTCTCTCCTTCAGCCCCTCTCTCCTTCAGCCCCTCTCTCCTTCAGCCCCTCTCTCCTTCAGCCCCTCTCTCCTTCAGCCCCTCTCTCCTTCAGCCCCTCTCTCCTTCAGCCTCCCTCTCCTTCAGCCCCCCTCTCCTTCAGCCCCTCTCTCCTTCAGCCCCTCTCTCCTTCAGCCCCTCTCTCCTTCAGCCCCTCTCTCCTTCAGCCCCTCTCTCCTTCAGCCCCTCTCTCCTTCAGCCCCTCTCTCCTTCAGCCCCCCTCTCCTCCAGCCCCCCTCTCCTTCAGTCCCCCTCTCCTCCAGCCCCCCTCTCCTTCAGCCCCCCTCTCATTCTCCACTCCCTCTCCTTCTCCTCCATACTTTAGTCCATACATTGATGAATGAGGACTTCCCCTGAGCAAATAATCACAACTTGAAAGCAGTTATGTTTCTGGCCCGTTGCCCAGCACAGTCTTAAATCTGAAACCGCTCATCCAAGCAGAGAAACGTAAGAGGAAACCAATGTTTCTGTCGGCCATTAAAGGGAGATAAATCGTCCCGTTCATAGAGTTCAGATGTTGAAGGCCGGCTGTTGGCATTTGTACTGAGATGACCTGGTGGGAAAGCTAGCTGTGTGTCTGTCATAGGGAAGAAGACAGAGAGCGAGAGGAGAACAGCTGCTATACTGTGGGACGAGAGGAGAGGAGAACTGCTGCTATACTGTGGGACGAGAGGAGAGGAGAGGAGAGGAGAGGAGAGGAGAGGAGAGGAGAGGAGAGGAGAGGAGAGCTGCTGTAATACTGTGGGACGAGAGGAGAGGAGAGCTGCTATAATACTGTGGGATGAGAGGAGAGGAGAGGAGAGGAGAGGAGAGGAGAGGAGAGGAGAGGAGAGGAGAGGAGAGCTGCTGTTAAACTGTGGGACGAGAGGAGAGGAGAGGAGAGCTGCTGTTATACTGTGGGACGAGAGGAGAGGAGAGCTGCTGTAATACTGTGGGACGAGAGGAGAGGAGAGCTGCTGATATACTGTGGGACGAGAGGAGAGCTGCTGCAATACTGTGGGACGAGAGGAGAGGAGAGGAGAGGAGAGGAGAGGAGGGGAGAGGAGAGGAGAGGAGGGGAGAGCTGCTGTAATACTGTGGGACGAGAGGAGAGGAGAGCTGCTGATATACTGTGGGACGAGAGGAGAGCTGCTGCAATACTGTGGGACGAGAGGAGAGGAGAGGAGAGGAGAGGAGAGGAGGGGAGAGGAGAGGAGAGGAGGGGAGAGCTGCTGTAATACTGTGGGACGAGAGGAGAGGAGAGGAGAGGAGAGGAGAGGAGAGGAGAGGAGAGGAGGGGAGAGGAGAGGAGAGGAGAGGAGAGCTGCTGATATACTGTGGGACGAGAGGAGAGCTGCTGCAATACTGTGGGACGAGAGGAGAGCTGCTGCAATACTGTGGGACGAGAGGAGAGGAGAGCTGCTGTAATACTGTGGGGCGAGAGGAGAGGAGAGCTGCTGTAATACTGTGGGACGAGAGGAGAGGAGAGGAGAGCTGCTGTTATACTGTGGGACGAGAGGAGAGGAGAGGAGAGCTGCTGTAATACTGTGGGGCGAGAGGAGAGGAGAGCTGCTGTTATACTGTGGGACGAGAGGAGAGGAGAGGAGAGCTGCTGTAATACTGTGGGGCGAGAGGAGAGGAGAGCTGCTGTAATACTGTGGGACGAGAGGAGAGGAGAGGAGAGCTGCTGTTATGCTGTGGGAAGAGAGGAGAGGAGAGCTGCTGTTATACTGTGGGACGAGAGGAGAGGAGAGGAGAGGAGAGGAGAGGAGAGGAGAGGAGAGGAGAGGAGAGGAGAGGAGAGCTGCTCTTATACTGTGGGACGAGAGGAGAGGAGAGCTGCTGATATACTGTGGGACGAGAGGAGAGCTGCTGCAATACTGTGGGACGAGAGGAGAGCTGCTGCAATACTGTGGGACGAGAGGAGAGGAGAGCTGCTGATATACTGTGGGACGAGAGGAGAGCTGCTGCAATACTGTGGGACGAGAGGAGAGGAGAGCTGCTGATATACTGTGGGGCGAGAGGAGAGGAGAGCTGCTGTAATACTGTGGGACGAGAGGAGAGGAGAGCTGCTGTTATACTGTGGGACGAGAGGAGAGGAGAGGAGAGCTGCTGTAATACTGTGGGGCGAGAGGAGAGGAGAGCTGCTGTAATACTGTGGGACGAGAGGAGAGGAGAGGAGAGCTGCTGTTATACTGTGGGACGAGAGGAGAGGAGAGGAGAGCTGCTGTAATACTGTGGGGCGAGAGGAGAGGAGAGCTGCTGTTATACTGTGGGACGAGAGGAGAGGAGAGGAGAGCTGCTGTAATACTGTGGGGCGAGAGGAGAGGAGAGCTGCTGTAATACTGTGGGACGAGAGGAGAGGAGAGGAGAGCTGCTGTTATGCTGTGGGAAGAGAGAGAGGAGAGGAGAGCTGCTGTTATACTGTGGGACGAGAGGAGAGGAGAGGAGAGGAGAGGAGAGGAGAGGAGAGGAGAGGAGAGGAGAGGAGAGGAGAGGAGAGGAGAGCTGCTGTTATACTGTGGGACGAGAGGAGAGGAGAGGAGAGGAGAGGAGAGGAGAGGAGAGCTGCTGTAATACTGTGGGACAAGAGGAGAGGAGAGCTGCTCTTATACTGTGGGATGAGAGGAGAGGAGAGGAGAGGAGAGGAGAGGAGAGGAGAGGAGAGCTGCTGTAATACTGTGGGACGAGAGGAGAGGAGAGCTGCTGATATACTGTGGGACGAGAGGAGAGGAGAGCTGCTGCAATACTGTGGGACGAGAGGAGAGGAGAGCTGCTGATATACTGTGGGACGAGAGGAGAGGAGAGCTGCTGATATACTGTGGGACGAGAGGAGAGGAGAGCTGCTGCAATACTGTGGGACGAGAGGAGAGGAGAGCTGCTGATATACTGTGGGATGAGAGGAGAGGAGAGGAGAGGAGAGCTGCTGATATACTGTGGGACGAGAGGAGAGGAGAGCTGCTGATATACTGTGGGATGAGAGGAGAGGAGAGCTGCTGTTATACTGTGGGATGAGAGGAGAGGAGAGGAGAGCTGCTGTTATACTGTGGGACGAGAGGAGAGGAGAGCTGCTGTTATACTGTGGGATGAGAGGAGAGGAGAGGAGAGCTGCTGTTATACTGTGGGATGAGAGGAGAGGAGAGGAGAGGAGAGGAGAGGAGAGGAGAGGAGATCTGCTGTAATACTGTGGGACGAGAGGAGAGGAGAGCTGCTGTTATACTGTGGGATGAGAGGAGAGGAGAGGAGAGGAGAGGAGAGGAGAGGAGAGGAGAGGAGAGGAGAGGAGAGGAGAGGAGAGGAGAGGAGAGGAGAGCTGCTGTAATACTGTGGGACGAGAGGAGAGGAGAGCTGCTGTAATACTGTGGGACGAGAGGAGAGGAGAGCTGCTGATATACTGTGGGAAGAGAGGAGAGGAGAGGAGAGGAGAGGAGAGGAGAGGAGAGCTGCTGTAATACTGTGGGACGAGAGGAGAGGAGAGCTGCTCTTATACTGTGGGATGAGAGGAGAGGAGAGGAGAGGAGAGGAGAGGAGAGGAGAGGAGAGCTGCTGTAATACTGTGGGACGAGAGGAGAGGAGAGCTGCTGTTATACTGTGGGATGAGAGGAGAGGAGAGGAGAGCTGCTGTTATACTGTGGGACGAGAGGAGAGGAGAGGAGAGCTGCTGATATACTGTGGGACGAGAGGAGAGGAGAGCTGCTGTTATACTGTGGGATGAGAGGAGAGGAGAGGAGAGGAGAGGAGAGCTGCTGTTATACTGTGGGACGAGAGGAGAGGAGAGCTGCTGTAATACTGTGGGAAGAGAGGAGAGGAGAGGAGAGCTGCTGTAATACTGTGGGACGAGAGGAGAGGAGAGGAGAGGAGAGGAGAGGAGAGGAGAGGAGAGGAGAGGAGAGGAGAGGAGAGGAGAGCTGCTGTAATACTGTGGGGTGAGAGGAGTGAAGAGGAGAGCTGCTGTTATACTGTGGGACGTGAGGAGGGGAGAGCTGCTTCAGGGGAAATGTGTCTATGGACCTAGAGGAGCTGTAGCCTCTCTTATCCATTAAACATCTAACTGCTGACCTCCCTGCTCACACACGCTGCATGCAAGCGCCATGCCCAGGTCTCAGAGCAGGCCCAGGTCACAGAGCAGGCCCAGGTCACAGAGCAGGCCCAGGTCACAGAGCAGGCCCAGGACACAGAGCAGGCCCAGGTCACAGAGCAGGCCCAGCTCACAGAGCAGGCCCAGGTCTCAGAGCTGACACCGGCCATATTCAACAGATGTTGAGAGTTCGTAAATTTGTTCAGTTATTCTGCGCCCTGACACACTTAGACGAGAGTGCTCTGAAATCAGAGTAGATAGCCGGAGTGACTTTACGAACGCACCCTACTTCTATCGACATTTGTCACAGTGACATCATGAACATTCTGTTGACATAGCAAAAGATTCCACTATGAAAGTAACTTAGACATGTAATTAACAGTAGCTAGCTAGCTAGCTAAACAATGAACCATAATTCCAACTCATAACGTTACTACCCTGCATGAATCCGCAGGTAGCTAACTAAGCTAACATTAGGCTATAACTAACAATGCAAATGGTTCTGAGATACGAATAATATTACTACACAGATCATACACATAAAGTTACCCAGCTAGCTAACAGTACACTTTAACTTGAAATGAAAATGACTTTCTGACTAAATTAGAAACGTGTAATATCTGAAAATATAACTAGCTAGACTATTTTACCCGTATACATGGATGGACACTTCTCCCTCTCTGCCATGCTTGCCCTTTAGTTTGAAGATGTAATCCAGAGACGGGTGTTTTACACAACAGCCTTCTGTGTGTGTTCTCTTTTCGACTCACTCTGCATTGTTGCAATCAAACGGCAGAATTCTCTCCATCTCCTTAGCTATAATACTCTAATACCACCGGGAATTCCACAACTTGGTCGTCCAGAAAATGGAGAGCAACACTTTTTCAGTTATACTAGGTGATATATTTTTTAAAAAGCTGCGTTAGAAAGCATTACATACACATACTGAGCAGCTCATGTTATATACAGAAGCACGCAACATGGCAGATCAATCCAAACTCATTGCTCGGCATGTCCAGCCCATCCATTATCTCAGCCAATCATAGCTAGCGGAAAAGGTTATTTTTCCATGACTAAACCAATTGGGCGCATAATTTAATAACTGAATTCGTATTTACAGATGGAATACAAGTTTGTTATTAAGACACATGAAAGTTCACATGTTCCAGAAGGCATTTCTACAACAACAAAAAAACACATTTGATTAAAAAAAACAAATGTACGTTCAAATGGCTCTCCTGTGAAGTAATGATGCACGACATACGCCTAGTTTCCTGAAACGAGTCATACATTGTCAATTTACATTGTGTGTAATTTATTTGACGGTCCCTAACTAGGCCACAGAGATAGGCTATCCAAAGTCAAACCAATTTTGCCACGGTCGCACACCGGCCTGTTGGCTAGCACACTAGCTAGTCCAGGCTACTTCCAGACACAAGACCTGGTTAGACTGTTTCAACTTATCTTGAAGGGTGAGTAACTAACTGTGTACTGTTTTGGCAGAGTGGAAGTACACATGCTTCTCACGTTCGAAACAGACATACGAGAGACACACACATCAAAGCTCGCCTCCAAGAGCCAAATCTCATCCTAGGTCGCATTTCCTAATGGGGGAGAATTGAACCCCCCCCCCCCTTGATACTATCAGCTTCTTGCACATCTCTTTCTAAAGCCTTGAGTTTTTTCAAAAGAAGTTGATTGCATAACTTCATACCAAAGTTTAAGATTATGTTTGGCTTCCTTATAATGTCTACAAGTTGCTATTTTGGAAAGATTTTTATGATTTTATCAATGCTATAGGTCTTTCAGCGGGATGCAAAATGAAACCTGTTCTGTGTCAGAGTATGAACTTCATTATTACTGCCCCCTAGTGGCAATGCAGAGGTTTGTGACTGAAAAAAAGATCAACAGAGATCATAAGTAATTGGGGGAAATGACAAACAATTCATGCTTTTTTTTCTTCATCAAATGTCTGGCTTGTAGCTTGTACTGAAAACGTCCCTGTACCAAAGAGGAGACAGAAGCTGAAATACTGGCCCCACAACACAAACAAACAGCCAGTCAGTTCAGCATATACTGTAGGAAGCAAAGCCAGTCATGCAGCCCCCGTACACCATCAGCTTTCGGTCGCATCCCCAGACCCCGAAGTCCCAGTCAGCCCCAGTCCGAAGACCGCACAGTCACAGCCAGCCCCAGACCCTGCAGTCCCAGCCAGCCCAAGATCCCAGTCCCAGCCAACCCGTAACCCCAGACCCATCAGTTCCAGCAAGCCCCAGACCCTGCAGTTCCAGCCAGCCCCAACTCCAGACCCCGCAGTCCCAGCCAGCCCAAGATCCCAGTCCCAGCCAACCCGTAACCCCAGACCCTGTAGTCCCAGCCAGCCCCAGTTTCCAGCCCTCAGCTCCAGCCTCTAGACCCACAACAGCTCAGCAACAAACACACATCCAGGAGAAAGAGAGAGAGAGAGAGAGAGAGAGAGAGAGAGAGAGAGAGACATGCTCAACATGAGCTCCTGATATATTTGTTTTTTTTTGGTTTTTAGAATGAGACAAACACTCTAATCGAAGAAGAATTCCAGACAAGAAGTGATGAACAGCAACTCTATTCATTCAGAATAGAAAAAAAAAAGTAACTTTGCGCCTCAAGTTAAGACGTTTAGAGTCTAGCTAGCTAGCTACACAACAAAGACCTAGCCAGCAGAATAACAAGCTAGCCAGAAGAAACGAGCTATAACAAACCTAGCAAGGGCAGTTAATACAACTACATCAAACGACCAAACTGAGTGAGAAACCCAAAAAGCAGCACGGACTAACGGTAAACATATCTTCATTTTTTTGTGTGAGGATTTTTCACTCTTTTTGCTGTTTTTTTCTAAAGTAGCGCGAACAGCAGACGAACAAATCGGTTGCCATGGCAACGGGGCAGCAGAACAGCGCAGCAGTAGCGGTAGTAGCAGAGCGCACAGACACCACGTCCCCACTCCCCCTCAGCGCAGAATCCATTCTCTACCCAAAAAAGGCCAAAAATGACACAATGAGGAAAGCTTTCAAACAGAAACTACTAGAGGAGAGGCCAGAAACCCTTTTTGCAGACCTCTACAAAAACGGTGACGTGAGTAATCTCATCTTCCTCACTGACCAGCCAAATGCATGGCGCTCAGCAGTCTGCTCTCACTACCCATGCATAAAGAAAGAGGGAATCTGTAATGGGTGGAAGCTGAAAATCAAAGAGACAGACGACCCTGACAGCACCATGATAACAATCAACCTCTACAAGACTGGGACTGTCATGGTGCAAGGTAACATCAGGCTGTTTGAAACAGACTTTCAGACCATTAAGGAGAGAGCGGAGAGAGAGAAGAACACCACCAGTGACATGCCCTCCCACAAGACAAACTCCACCAGCACCACCCTCACCCCTACCCTCCCCACCCAAAAAGGCACATCCAGCAACTCTCTTCCCACCATAGTGGAGGACACGCCACAGGAGGAGAGCGACCCCCTCAGTGCAGAGCAGGCTCAGGCCCTCCTCACCACCATGGCTGCCATGAGGGATGAGTTCACCAAACTGGAGGGGGAGGTGGTCCTGCTCAGGGAGAGCGTGAGCAAGCAGCAACCAGACAACCACACCTTAGAGGAGCTCCTAACCAAGGTGAGGACAGAGCAGGACAGCAGCCTTGCAACACAGCTGAAAGAGGTTCAGCAAGAGAGAGACGGGCTCAAGAGAGAGCTGGCTGATCTAACACAGGGGGTGAGAGAGCTCCAAAAAGACAGGCAGAGCAGCAATAAGGAGCTGACTACACTAAGAGAGGAGCTGCAGGAGAGAAAGAGAGCAGAGGACAGGCTGCAGGAGCAGATAAATCACCACTCTATGACCTGCCCTCACACAGCAGAGGAGTCCAGCTCAACCAGCCAGACTTCCCCAGCCCTGCCTGCTGCACCCCTCCTCCTCAACCCACAGAACAGCCTCCCACTGACAGTGGCACCGACACAGGCCAGCCACACCCCAGCTCCAACACCCACCAGCCCCCACTCTGCCCCCCCCAGTCCAGAAGAAACACTGGCTGGCATCGTCCTGTTAATGGACTCAAATGGGAAGTATGTCCAGGAGAAGAAACTTTTCCCTAGACACAAAACAAGAAAGGTGCGGTGCCCAACAACGCAAAGTGCCATGGAGCTGCTTGATAAGGCCCATCTCGGGTCGCCAAGCCACATAATTATACATACCGGAAGCAACGACCTGCATGCTCAGCAGGAGAGGGTGGCGACTTCACTACGGGGAGTGATTGAGAAGGCCTCCGCAATCTTCCCCAACTCAAGAATCATAGTGTCAACCCTTCTACAGAGGAGGGACTTCCACCCTGCCACAATCCAAAGAATAAACGCCAGCCTATCCCGGGACTGTGCCCTGCGACCCAATGTACACCTGGCCCACCATCCCACCCTCGATCTGGACTGTCTCTATGACCATGTTCACCTGTACAGGGAGACAGTCCCCATCTTTGCCAAGACTCTCAAGGACGTCGCTTTAAACCGCAGCCCGACCTGTCCACCCAGGAACAGCGGAGCAATTTCCACCCCTCCGAGATCACCGACACAACACCCCGGACCAGCACCCTGGACCCCCCAGCCACGACCACAGCACCACCAACCTCAATGCCCACCACAGCCAGCGCAGCACAGACCACCCCAGCCCAGCTTCAGAGCCACCCAGATGAGGCCTACCACCCCCCTCCTCCCCACCGCAGACCCACACCTGGAGGAGCCACAGCCCAGCAGGCAGAGCTACGCACAGGCTGTGAGAGGAGCAACTGGCCCAGCCCCCACCAACCAAATGAGTGACATTAAACAAATGCTGAGTCTACTATGCTCACATGTGATAGGCCGAGGGTCATGGTAAGATGAGCACAAGAACACCACCATCCTCACACTACACCCACCCAAGTAGCATGACACAAATTCTTGTGTCATCATCTTAAATGATAAACAAATCACATTTGCAAAATAATAGTTTACTTTAATTGAAAAATCCTGTTAATGGTTCTTCTTGGATTGTGAATGTTTGTCTCATTTTGAAAGGTAAAGAAAAGAGAGAGAAAAAAAAAAGTTATGAAGTCTTTTTACGTTGCATGTTGGAATTTACAAGGATTGAAGTCCTCTGCTTTTGGGCTAAAGAGCAGAAACCCAGACTTCCTGAAAGAAATTGATGATGTTGATATTGTAGTACTACAGGAAACATGGTGCAGAGGTGATGTTTCCACTGGCTGTCCACTAGGTTATAGGGAGATAATCATACCATCCACTAAATTAAAAGGAATCAAACAGGGCAGAGACTCAGGGGGAATGTTAATATGGTATAAATCTGAACTAATTAATTCAATCGAATTGATCAAAACAGGAGAATTCTTTATCTGGTTAAAAATCAACAAGGAGGCTATCTTGACAGATAAAAACGTCTTCCTCTGTGCCACATACATTCCCCCCTCAGAGTCACCCTACTTCAATGAAGAGAGCTTCTCTATTCTAGAGGGAGAGATTAGTCACTTTCAGGCCCAAGGCAACGTACTGGTCTGTGGAGACCTGAATGCTAGAACAGCAGAAGAACAAGACACTATTAACAGTCATGGGGATAAACACCTACCAGGAAGCAATAACCTTTCCCTCCCCACATACCCCCACAGAAACAACTATGACAAAGTGAAAAACAAAAACGGAGTACAGCTCCTGAGGCTCTGTCGAACACTGGGTCTGTACATAGTCAATGGCAGGCTGAGAGGAGACTCTTTTGGTAGGTACACCTACAGCTCATCCCTTGGCAGCAGCACTGTAGACTACTTCCTCACCGACCTAAACCCAGAGTCTCTCAGAGCCTTCACAGTCAGCCCACTAACACCTCTCTCAGACCACAGTAAAATCACAGTGTATCTGAGAAGAGCAGAACCCAACCATGAAGCATCACGGCCCAATAAATTACATGGTACTAAACAAGCCTATAGATGGAGTGCAAACAGTACAGACATCTACCAAAAAGCAATTAGTAGCCAAAAAATACAATCTCTCCTGGACAACTTTTTAGCCTTAACATTCTCCTTCAGCAATGAAGGTGTAAATTTGGCCGTTAGAAACATAAACTTTATATTTGACAAATTAGCCTCCTTGGCTAATCTAAAGAAGCATAAGAGCAAACCAAAAATAACAGATAATGAAAAATGGTTTGATAATGATTGCAAAAATCTAAGAAAGTCATTGAGAAATATATCTAATCAAAAACACAGAGAACCAGACAACAAAAATATACGCCTTCAATATGGGGAAACACTGAAGCAATACAAACGCACCCTAAGAACAAAAAAGGAACAGCACATTAGAAATCAGCTGGATGGAATTGAGGAATCCATAGAATCAAACCACTTCTGGGAGAATTGGAATAAATTAAACAAACCTCATCATGAGGAATTGGCTATCCAAAATGGGGATATGTGGAGAAATCACTTTGCAAACCTCTACAGCAATATAACAAAGAGCCCAGAACAAAAAGATATACAAGAAAAATTACAAATCCTTGAATTAGCAGTCAAAGACTATCAGAATCCTGTAGATACCCCAATTACAGAAGAAGAATTATTGGAAAAACTATGCAATCTCCAACCCAAAAAGGCCTGTGGTGCTGATGGTATTTTAAATGAAATGATCAAATATACAGACCACAAATTCAAATTGGCTATACTCAAACTCTTCAACATTATCCTCACTGCAGGTATTTTCCCCGATATTTGGAACCAGGGATTGATCACACCAATCTATAAAAATGGAGACAAATTTGACCCAAATAATTACAGAGGAATTTGCGTTAACAGCAACTTGGGGAAAATTCTCTGCAGTATTATAAATAGCAGACTACATCATTTCCTTGACGAACACAACGTCCTGAGCAGAAGCCAGATTGGATTTCTGAAAAATTATCGTACAACAGACCACATTTACACCCTCCACACTCTAATTGATAAACAAGTTAACCAAAACAAAGGCAAAATCTACTCGTGTTTTGTAGATTTCAAGAAAGCATTTGATTCAATTTGGCACGAAGGTCTTTTTTATAAACTAATAGAAAGTGGTATTGGAGGGAAAACATATGATTTTATTAAATCAATGTACACTAAAAACAAATGTGCGGTTAAAATTGGCAACAAGCAAACAGACTTCTTCTCTCAGGGGCGGGGAGTGAAACAGGGCTGCCCAATAAGTCCAACATTATTTAACATCTACATTAATGAATTGGCAAAAACATTAGAAGAATCGGCAGCACCTGGTATCACCCTACAAAACACTGAAATCAAGTGTCTGCTGTACGCAGATGACCTGGTGCTGCTGTCTCCCACTAAAGAGGGGTTACAGCAGCACCTAGATCGTCTTCACAGGTTCTGTCAGACCTGGGCTCTGACCGTTAACCTAAAAAAAACAAATATAATGATATTCCAAAAAAGGTGGGGAAATAAGGATGACAAATATAAATTCTATTTGGACACAGTTCTATTAGAACACACCAAAAACTACACATATCTAGGACTAAATATGAGCAACACAGGTAGCTTTCACATGGCTGTGAATGAGCTGAGAGACAAAGCAAGAAGAGCATTCTATGCCATTAAAAGGAACATCAAAATTGAAATTCCAATTAGAATCTGGCTCAAAATTTTTCAATCAGTTATAGAACCAATTGCTCTATATGGCAGTGAAGTATGGGGTCCACTCTCTAATAATGAATTCACTAAATGGGACAAACATCCAACTGAAATATTGCATGCAGAGTTTTGCAAGACTGTATTGCAAGTACAAAGAAAAACTCCAAATAACGCATGTAGGGCAGAATTGGGCCAATACCCCCTCCTCATTCGAATAGAAAAAAGAGCCATCAAATTTTACAACCATCTAAAAACAAGTGACCCTAAAACATTCCATCACACAGCTCTACAATGTCAAGAGATGAAACCAGAGAAGAGTCCCCTCAGCCAGCTGGTTCTGAGGCTCAGTTCACCAACCCAAACCAACCCCATAGAGCCTCGGGACAGCCCTCAGAAAATCTGGCCCAACCAAATCATCACAAAACAAAAAGAAAAATATATAACCTATTGGAAAGACACCACAAAAAATCAAAGTAAACTTCAATGCTATTTGGCTCTAAACAGACAGTACATGGTGGCAGACTATCTGACCACTGTGACTGATAGAAAACTGAGGAAAACATTGACTAGGTACAGACTCAGTGAGCACCGTCTGGCTATAGAGACCGGTCGTCACAGACAAACCTGGCTGCCCAGAGAGGACAGGCTGTGCTCACTCTGCTCCAGAGGAGAGGTAGAGACAGAGGTGCATTTCCTACTACACTGTGACAAATACTCAGACCTAAGAGCATATTTCTTTCCCAAAATTATAACTCAATACAAAGAATTTGAAACTATAAAAGATGAAGAAAAAATCAAATATTTATTGGGTGAAAAGCCAAAATGTGCAGTTTTGGCAGCCAAATATGTGTCCTCCTGCCACAACCTGAGGGACAGCCAGTGAAAAATGCAAAGTAATATTGATAATATTTCCCATTTAGCTTAGTTTTGTTTTGTCTTTCATACCAGGTCATATGTCTTCTCAAGTCATATTGACACTGGTCTACTACTGTTGCTTTAATTTATTGTTGTTCTGATTAATATTGTTGTTGTTGTTAATGGTAATCCCATGTCCACTACTACTGTTATTATTGCTGTTGGTCCCACCATTTATTTATATATAAATATATATATATTTTGTATATATATACATATATATTTGATTTTTATTTTTCGATATGTATACTTTGACAATGTAAGTAATAACGAACCTACCATGTCATTAAAGTCAATTGAATTGAATTGAATTGAATTGAGAGAGAGAGGAGGGGTGTAAAGATACATCACAGTCCTCACATCTCCTCAGGAGAGAGATCAGGAAAACAAAGCAAGGGGAGGAGGAGAGCGCAAGAGAGCCAAAACCCACAGTGGAAAACCATGGGAATTAGAATGATGGATGTATGGATGACTTGGTGTTTAAAATGGAGTGAGAGTGAAAAGATGAAAATAGATAATGAATAAGAGATGAGATGTTATCGAACTGAATAGTAGAATGGGAGGAGAGGGATTTGATATAAATCATATACCTAGGCATGTCCGAATCAAGAAACTGTCTGTGAAAAACACAAAACAACATTGTGTTAGTGGAGTGGACTGGAGGGAGAGACGCGTCAGCATCAGCATGTCCTGTCCCTTACTGATGACCTCACAGGCCTGAGCAGAGGCCAGACTAGACCACATATGGGTTCAAATGGCATCTGTTGTCTTTCAAGTGCAAACCAAGCCCTTCTGGCACTCCAGGCAGGCAGAGTCAATCAAACACTCTAAGTATTTGACAGAAACAAAAAACTAGTTGAACCCAGATCTGCATTGGACCATCCCACACTCTGCTGGACTCTCCCCTTCTCTCAGGAAGACCTTTCCAACCAGATCAACATCCTGGGTTGGAGGTCAAGGAATGCAGAACCATGGTGATACCTGTATATAGAGATGGTATGGCCATTAGGACCAGACAGACCACTGCAACAGTCTGTCTGGGGCCTCTGTTCCTGTATTGGTCCTTTGTGATGGCAAGCAAACCCATGTCTGAGGAGTGGTATTTGAGTTAGGTGAAAGGTTACTAGTAACGCAGTGTGGTTAAACCGTAATAGAGGTCGTCACGACAGTTACATTATTCTGTAAAAACAGCATGTTATGTTACATGTTGAGTAAACAGTAACATAAGGCATTACAGTGAAGTGCTACAGTGTAACACCTGTATGACGCTTTAGTGACTTACTGAGGTGACTTACTATGCTGAGTGAGTTAGTTATGGATGCATGCCAGAGAGTGGATAATGTGGTCTTGACATGGCGGAAAGTATTCAGACCCCTTGACTTTTCCCACATTTTGTTACGTTACAGCCTTGTTCTAAAATTGATTAAAAAAAATTAAAAAATCCAATCATCAATCTACACACAGTAACCCATAATGACATCACAATACCCCATTATGACATCACAATAACCCATAATGACAAAGAAAAATTGTGATGTCATTATGGGTTATTGTGATGTCATTATGGGGTATTGTGATGTCATTATTGGTTATTGTGATGTCATTATGGGTTGTTGTGTGTAGATTGCTGAGGATTTTTTTGACTCAATCCATGTTAGAATAAGGCTGTTGTTTAACAAAATGTGAAAAAAAATCAAGGGGTCTGAATACTTTCCGAAGGCACTGTATATCCCATCATTAGATACTATGCAAGGGGGCCAATGAGGATCAAGATCGTCCGTCAGCTACAGGGCCACCAAGAAGCCCTTCATCCACAGGGTCTAGGGATCTATGTTACAGGGCCACCAAGAAGCCCTTCATCCACAGAGTCTAGGGATCTATGCTACAGGGCCAGCAAGAAGCCCTTCATCCACAGAGTCTAGGGATCTATGCTACAGGGCCACCAAGAAGCCCTTCATCCACAGAGTCTAGGGATCTATGCTACAGGGCCAGCAAGAAGCCCTTCATCCACAGGGTCTAGGGATCTATGCTACAGGGACACCAAGAAGCCCTTCATCCACAGAGTCTAGGGATCTATAATACAGGGCCAGCAAGAAGCCCTTCATCCACAGGGTCTAGGGATCTATGCTACAGGGCCAGCAAGAAGCCCTTCATCCACAGGGTCTAAGGATCTATGCTACAGGGCCAGCAAGAAGCCCTTTATCCACAGAGTCTAGCGATCCATGTTACAGGGCCACCAAGAGAAGAGGGCATGTTCAGTTTGGATAACAATCCTTCGTAGGTGTTTGTGTGCCATAGCATGCAGTTATTATGGCCATAGTGTGGTGTTGGATAGAGATTTCTGACACGGTGCAGAATAATCCTGCGAGGTTAGTCAGTAGTGGACAATGGTTAAGAGGGGAGGATTATGCAGTGAACAGAGTGAGAGGTGGAATGATAGACGGACATTCAAAGCACAGCACCAGACTAGCATCAAGGAACGGGAGAGTCGCATAGCCAGCGTAGTGGTGAGGGAACTCTAATATAACTGGCTGAAGACTAACAGGTCCTCATACAGCACAACCTACTACAAAGATAACGGCTTAACGTATGATCCTAATCAATCTGAAATCATTTTGTACTTCAAGTCACAATCTTTGCTTTCTACAAGTGATCATGTGACCTGCTTCTAGATGTATAAAACCACATGTTGTTTTGCCAAGCGTCAGCTGCTTCAGCGGAACAGGAGAGGGGATTGAGGGGTGGCGGAGGGGGGAAGGAAATAAATCCTCTTTGCCTGAAGTCTGTTAATCAGTTAAGCTGTGCATCTTGGCGGCGTGAGCTTCAAGCATCCTTGCTAAGTCTGCTATGCATTAGCCATGGAGCATTGTGCAGGCAACCAATACAGGAGCATCTTCAGTCCACCAATACAGGAGCATCTTCAGTTGACCAACACAGGAGCATCGTCAGTCCACCAATACAGGAGCATCTTCAGTAGACCAATACAGGAGCATCGTCAGTCCACCAATACAGGAGCATCTTCAGTAGACCAATACAGGAGCATCGTCAGTCGACCAATACAGGAGCATTGTCAGTCGACCAATACAGGAGCATCGTCAGTCGACCAATACAGGAGCATCGTCAGTCCACCAATACAGGAGCATCTTCAGTCGACCAATACAGGAGCATCGTCAGTCCACCAATACAGGAGCATCTTCAGTAGACCAATACAGGAGCATCGTCAGTCCACCAATACAGGAGCATCTTCAGTAGACCAATACAGGAGCATCGTCAGTCCACCAATACAGGAGCATCTTCAGTAGACCAATACAGGAGCATCGTCAGTCCACCAATACAGGAGCATCTTCAGTCGACCAATACAGGAGCATCGTCAGTCGACCAATACAGGAGCATCGTCAGTCGACCAATACAGGAGCATCGTCAGTCCACCAATACAGGAGCATCTTCAGTCCACCAATACAGGAGCATCTTCAGTAAGAAAGGGGTATGTGTGTCCCTTCATCCACCGTGTGCTGGTAGAGAGACACAGAGATTGGCTGAACCCACCGTGTGCTGGTAGAGAGACACAGAGATTGGCTGAACCCACCGTGTGCTGATAGAGAGACACAGAGATTGGCTGAACCCACCGTGTGCTGGTAGAGAGACACAGAGATTGGCTGAACCCACCGTGTGCTGGTAGAGAGACACAGAGATTGGCTGAACCCACCGTGTGCTGATAGAGAGACACAGAGATTGGCTGAACCCACCGTGTGCTGATAGAGAGACACAGAGATTGGCTGAACCCACCGTGTGCTGGTAGAGAGACACAGAGATTGGCTGAACCCACCGTGTGCTGGTAGAGAGACACAGAGATTGGCTGAACCCACCGTGTGCTGGTAGAGAGACACAGAGATTGGCTGAACCCACCGTGTGCTGGTAGAGAGACACAGAGATTGGCTGAACCCACCGTGTGCTGGTAGAGAGACACAGAGATTGGCTGAACCCACCGTGTGCTGGTAGAGAGACACAGAGATTGGCTGAACCCACCGCGTGCTGGTAGTGAGACACAGAGATTGGCTGAACCCACCGTGTGCTGGTAGTGAGACACAGAGATTGGCTGAACCCACCGTGTGCTGGTAGAGAGACACAGAGATTGGCTGAACCCACCGTGTGCTGGTAGAGAGACACAGAGATTGGCTGCCCACCGTGTGCTGGTAGAGAGACACAGAGATTGGCTGAACCCACCGTGTGCTGATAGAGAGACACAGAGATTGGCTGAACCCACCGTGTGCTGGTAGTGAGACACAGAGATTGGCTGAACCCACCGTGTGCTGGTAGAGAGACACAGAGATTGGCTGAACCCACCGTGTGCTGGTAGTGAGACACAGAGATTGGCTGAACCCACCGTGTGCTGGTAGAGAGACACAGAGATTGGCTGAACCCACCGTGTGCTGGTAGTGAGACACAGAGATTGGCTGAACCCACCGTGTGCTGGTAGAGAGACACAGAGATTGGCTGAACCCACCGTGTGCTGGTAGTGAGACACAGAGATTGTCTGAACCCACCGTGTGCTGGTAGAGAGACACAGAGATTGGCTGAACCCACCGTGTGCTGGTAGAGAGACACAGAGATTGGCTGAACCCACCGTGTGCTGGTAGAGAGACACAGAGATTGGCTGAACCCACCGTGTGCTGGTAGAGAGGCACAGAGATTGGCTGAACCCACCGTGTGCTGGTAGAGAGACACAGAGATTGGCTGAACCCACCGTGTGCTGGTAGAGAGACACAGAGATTGGCTGAACCCACCGTGTGCTGGTAGAGAGACACAGAGATTGGCTGAACCCACCGTGTGCTGGTAGAGAGACACAGAGATTGGCTGAACCCACCGTGTGCTGGTAGAGAGACACAGAGATTGGCTGAACCCACCGTGTGCTGGTAGAGAGACACAGAGATTGGCTGAACCCACCGTGTGCTGGTAGAGAGACACAGAGATTGGCTGAACCCACCGTGTGCTGGTAGAGAGACACAGAGATTGGCTGAACCCACCGTGTGCTGGTAGAGAGACACAGAGATTGGCTGAACCCACCGTGTGTGTCTCCAGAGAACCTCAGAGCATACGAAAGGCGGTGCTAGCATCGCCATAGTGATCGTGATCGTGCATTTACAGAATTCCTAGTGACATCTTAGAATTTTAAAGGCAGGAGAAACACATTGCAAAAGGAGCATTGGTTATTATGATGTAATGATGTAATCTTCAAATGTTCAGGACCGGAAAGGAACTTTGATGTAAACAGTTCAGTAAACAATATTTATGCATCAACAAAATACAACTGAATGTTCTATATAACTAACTGTATATATCATCTAAAACTTATATTGTCAAATCACCCCCCCCCCAAAAAAAAAAAATAGAATAGATATAGAATTGTGATAAATAGAATTGTGGAATAAGTCTGCTTTATGAACAGGGTGACATTTGGGACGTAGACCTGTGGATGAGCCGTGGGCGATCGGGTCCCTTTTGACGGGGAGAATATGGGACATACCTGTCGTCCTGCATGGGTCTGACATACCCAGCTGACAGGATGTTGAGAGAGAGGATGTTGGGGTCTACGATGGTATCGTCCCCCTCGGGAGAGTTACTGATACGCCCTGGGGAGTCGAGGAAGACGAGGAGAGGGAAGAGGGGGACAAGAAGGAGGAGGTAGAGGAAGATGAGGAGGAAGAAGAAGAGGGGGAGGATGAGGATGAGAAGGAGGAGGAAGAAGAGGAAGAAGAAGAGGAGGAGGAAGAAGAAGAGGAAGAAGAAGAAGGAGGAGGAGGATGAAGAAGATGAGGAGGATGAAGAAGATGAGGAGGAGGAAGAGGAAGAAGTGGAGGAGGAAGAAGAAGATGAGGAAGAAGAAGAAGAAGAGGAGGAGGAAGAGGAAGAAGTGGAGGAGGAAGAAGAGGAGGAAGAGGAGGAGGAAGAAGATGAGGAGGAGGAGGAGGAAGAAGAGGAGGAAGAGGAAGAAGAAGAGGAGGGGGAGGAGGAAGGGGAAGAAGTGGAGGAGGAGGAAGAAGAAGAGGAGGGGGAGGAGGAAGAAGAAGATGAGGAGGAGAAGGAAGAAGAAGAAGAAGAAGAAGGAGGAGGAGGAGGAGGAGGAGGAGGAGGAAGAGAAAGAAGTGAAGGAGGAAGAAGAAGAAGTGAAGGAGGAAGAAGAAGAATAGGAGGAAGATGAAGAAGAAGAGGAGGGGGAGGAGGAGGAGGAAGAAGTGGAGGAGGAGGAGGAGGGGGAGGAGGAAGAAGAAGAGGAGGGGGAGGAGGAGGAGGAGGAGGAGGAAGAAGAGGAGGAGGAGGAGGAAGAAGAGGAGGGGGAGGAGGAGGAAGAAAAGGAGGTGGAGGAGGAGGAGGAGGAAGAAGAGGAGGGGGAGGAGGAAGAAGAGGAGGAGGAGGAGGAGGAAGAAGAGGAGGAGGAGGAGGAGGAAGAAGAGGAGGAGGAGGAGGAGGAAGAAGAGGAGGAGGAGGAGGAGGAGGAAGAAGAGGAGGGGGAGGAGGAAGAAAAGGAGGTGGAGGAGGAGGAGGAGGAAGAAGAAATGGAGGAGGAAGAAGAAGAAGAGGAGGGGGAGGAGGAGGAGGAAGAGGAAGAAGTGGAGGAGGAAGAAGAAGAAGAGGAGGATGAAGATGAAGAGGAGGAGGAGAACTTACATACTGTAAATGTTGGTGTTAAATACATATTCAACACACACACACACACACACACACACACAACCACACACAGAGAGACAGACACTCACAAAGACAGCACACACTCAGGCACATGCACACACACAACAAACAAACGCACACCGTCCACTTCAATGTGAGCCTGACTCACCCACAACCAGCTCCTGGACATCTTTCCACACGATGTCTTCACCTGTCTCATGAACGATTGTCACAGTTATTCTCCTCTGAATACCCTGGGGTGAGGAGGGAGCATTGAAGAGAAGAAAGGGACAGAGGTAGATTGAATAAGAGAGATAGAATAGTGAATGTACCATTAGAGATCCCAGAGACACCAGAACACCAGGACAGAGAGATAACGTCCAGAGATAACAACTTAACAGAAACACAGCACCAAGGATCAAAGCAACCAAATAGAGGCTGGAACTGGACTAAACTGGACTGGACTGGACAGGACTGGACTGAACTAGACTGGACTGGACTGGACTGGATTGGACTGGACTGGACTGGACTAGACTAGACTGAACTGGAGTGGACTGGACTGGACTGGACTGGACTGAACTAGACTGAACTGGACTGGACTGGACTGAACTGAACAAAACTGGACTGAACTGCTGAACTGGACTGAACTAGACTGATCTAGACTGAACTGGACTGAACTGGACTGAACTGGACTGAACTGATCTAGACTGAACTGGACTGATCTAGACTGAACTGGACTGAACTAGACTGAACTGGACTGAACTGATCTAGACTGAACTGAACTGAACTGGACTGATCTAGACTGATCTAGACTGAACTGGACTGAACTGAACGAGACTGAACTGGACTGAGCTGTACTGAACTAGACTGAACTAGACTGAACTAGACTGAACTAGACTGAACTAGACTGGATTACTCAATCCACTCTCTGGGAGCATCTGGTTATCAGGAAGATAGTGAAAGTATTTAATACACACTGAGTGTACAAAACATTAGGAACACATTCCTAATGTTCATTTGCCCCCCCCCCCCCCCCTCCTTTTGTCCTCAGAACAAGTTCAATTCGTTGGGGCATGGACTCTACAAGTTGTCGAAAGCGTTCCACAGGGATTCCAAGGCTTCTCACATTTGTGACAAGATGTCTGGATGTCCGTTGGGTGGTGGACCATTCTTGATAAACACGGTAAACTGTTGAGCGTTAAAAGAAAACCCAGCAGCGTTGCAGTTCTTGACACAACCGGTGCGCCTGTCACCTACTACCATACCCCCGTTCACTTCAGTCTTTTGTCTTGACTATTCACCCTCTGAATGGCACACATACACAATCCATGTCTCAATTGTCTCAATTAAAAATACTTCTATAACCTGTCTCCATCATTCTATATTCTTCTATATTCTTCCATATTATTCTATATGATTCTATATGATTCTATATGATTCTATATGATTCTATATTCTTCTGTATTCTTCTGTATTCTTCTGTATTCTTCTATATGATTCTATATGATTCTATATGATTCTATATGATTCTATATGATTCTATATTCTTCTATATTATTCTATATTCTTCCATATGATTCTATATGATTCTATATGATTCTATATTATTCTATCCACCTGCAAATCAGATCAATCATAACTTTCATTCCCCTCCCTAAAACGACTCACCTGGTGCAGCATGAACGTCCCATGGCAAGGCATGCCTCCTCTATGGTCCACTCCTGCTGGGATGTAGCTGTATGGCAGTAACAAACCTCTCATTGATTTCACGTCGGCCAATAAGTGCTGAATGACATTAAAGCTGTTGCTGATATTGTTGTAACTCTGGTTCTTGCATCGACATTCCACTGTGTTAATATACATTAAATCACGATGTTTGTAGTACACAACAGGCTTACCATTTCACCCACCAGTCTCTGAGTCTCTGAGTCGCTGTGTTACTGAGTCTCTGTGTCTCTGTGTCTCTGTGTTTCTGTGTTTCTGTGTCTCAGTCTCTGTGTCTCTGTGTCTCAGTCTCTGAGTTGATGATTCGCTGAGTCGCTGTGTTGCTGAGTCACTGTGTCTCTGTGTCTCTGTGTCTCTGTGTCGCTGAGTCTCTGAGTCTCTGAGTCTCTGAGTCTCTGAGTCTCTGAGTCTCTGAGTCTCTGAGTCTCTGAGTCTCTGAGTCTCTGAGCCTCTGAGCCTCTGAGTCTCTGAGTCTCTGAGCCTCTGAGCCTCTGAGCCTCTGAGCCTCTGAGCCTCTGAGCCTCTGAGCCTCTGAGCCTCTGAGCCTCTGAGCCTCTGCATGTACAGTGCAGTGGAACCCTTTTCGGTCTATTTCTTTTCTAGTGAACCAACCACCAAGGATGTGAACCGGCCAACAGATCAGGCCAGTCGACAGTGGTAGATTATCATTCATAGAAGCGGGTTAACAAAAGGTTGTGGTGAGATGGTTTGCTGTGAAGTACAGTGCAGTCCTGTGGTCGCGGTGACTGATACTCACTCTCCACTGGCCTCCAGCTCACAGATCTCGAAGAACACCATGAGGTCATACTTGCAGTGGCAGGGCCCGGCTGTAGGACGCATCAGGGCAGTCAGCTTGGTGGCAGGGACTAAAAGGGAGGAAGGTGAAGGGAGACAAGGTTACCGCCAAGGGACACTCACTCTCCAGTAGCAGGGAACATGGAGAACTGTGAAGAGAGAAGGGCTGAAAAAGAGGAGTGATCAGAGAGATGCATGGGAGAGAGAAAGGGACCGTTCAGTCCTGTGGAAACGGAATGAGATCACTCAGGATGGCCACAAACCCCAGTAAGCAAGCAATCATCATTAGAGTGGATTGCCTCCGGAGATGGAAATTAGTATTGTAGCTAAATCAGGTGCAAATTTGTTGTGCTTGATCCCTGACAAATAAACTAATAAAATATGTAAAATAAAAATAAATCAATGAAACACTAATTATTTGCATCTATTTACAATATTCCCCAAGTATAAGGAACATTTTATGGAAAAACTAGATTATTACAATGTATATAGCCCAGATCCTGAGAACAAATCAGTGAACGTAATCATCACATCAGAGACAGGTATTATTACATCAATTACTATGAAGACTGTCTGTTACCCATCTCTATCAATTACCATGAAGACTGTCTGTTACCCATCTCTATAAATTACCATGAAGACTGTCTGTTACCCACCTCTATCAATTACCATGAAGACTGTCTGTTACCCATCTCTATAAATTACCATGAAGACTGTCTGTTACCCACTTCTATCAATTACCATGAAGACTGTCTGTTACCCACCTCTATCAATTACCATGAAGACTGTCTGTTACCCACCTCTATCAATTACCATGAAGACTGTCTGTTACCCACCTCTATCAATTACAATGAAGACTGTCTGTTACCCACCTCTATCAATTACCATGAAGACTGTCTGTTACCCATCTCTATCAATTACCATGAAGACTGTCTGTTACCCATCTCTATAAATTACCATGAAGACTGTCTGTTACCCACCTCTATCAATTACTATGAAGACTGTCTGTTACCCACCTCTATCAATTACTATGAAGACTGTCTGTTACCCACCTCTATCAATTACTATGAAGACTGTCTGTTACCCACCTCTATCAATTACCTTGAAGACTGTCTGTTACCCACCTCTATCAATTACCATGAAGACTGTCTGTTACCCACCTCTATCAATAACCATGAAGACTGTCTGTTACCCACCTCTATCAATTACTATGAAGACTGTCTGTTACCCACCTCTATCAATTACCATGAAGACTGTCTGTTACCCACCTCTATCAATTACAATGAAGACTGTCTGTTACCCACCTCTATCAATTACCATGAAGACTGTCTGTTACCCATCTCTATCAATTACCATGAAGACTGTCTGTTACCCATCTCTATAAATTACCATGAAGACTGTCTGTTACCCACTTCTATCAATTACCATGAAGACTGTCTGTTACCCACTTCTATCAATTACCATGAAGACTGTCTGTTACCCATCTCTATCAATTACCATGAAGACTGTCTGTTACCCACCTCTATCAATTACTATGAAGACTGTCTGTTACCCATCTCTATCAATTACCATGAAGACTGTCTGTTACCCACCTCTATCAATTACCATGAAGACTGTCTGTTACCCACCTCTATCAATTACTATGAAGACTGTCTGTTACCCACCTCTATCAATTACCATGAAGACTGTCTGTTACCCATCTCTATAAATTACCATGAAGACTGTCTGTTACCCACCTCTATCAATTACCATGAAGACTGTCTGTTACCCACCTCTATCAATTACCATGAAGACTGTCTGTTACCCCCTTCTATCAATTACCATGAAGACTGTCTGTTACCCACCTCTATCAATTACCATGAAGACTGTCTGTTACCCACCTCTATCAATTACCATGAAGACTGTCTGTTACCCCCTTCTATCAATTACCATGAAGACTGTCTGTTACCCACCTCTATCAATTACCATGAAGACTGTCTGTTACCCCCTTCTATCAATTACTATGAAGACTGTCTGTTACCCACCTCTATCAATTACCATGAAGACTGTCTGTTACCCACCTCTATCAATTACCATGAAGACTGTCTGTTACCCACCTCTATCAATTACTATGAAGACTGTCTGTTACCCACCTCTATCAATTACTATGAAGACTGTCTGTTACCCATCTCTATCAATTACCATGAAGACTGTCTGTTACCCACCTCTATCAATTACCATGAAGACTGTCTGTTACCCATCTCTATAAATTACCATGAAGACTGTCTGTTACCCACTTCTATCAATTACCATGAAGACTGTCTGTTACCCACTTCTATCAATTACCATGAAGACTGTCTGTTACCCACCTCTATCAATTACCATGAAGACTGTCTGTTACCCAGTTCTATCAATTACCATGAAGACTGTCTGTTACCCATCTCTATCAATTACTCTGAAGACTGTCTGTTACCCACCTCTATCAATTACCATGAAGACTGTCTGTTACCCACCTCTATCAATTACTCTGAAGACTGTCTGTTACCCCCTTCTATCAATTACTATGAAGACTGTCTGTTACCCACCTCTATCAATTACCATGAAGACTGTCTGTTACCCACCTCTATCAATTACCATGAAGACTGTCTGTTACCCACCTCTATCAATTACCATGAAGACTGTCTGTTACCCATCTCTAACAATTACCATGAGGACTGTCGGTTACCCAGTTCTATCAATTACCATGAGGACTGTCTGTTACCCACTTCTAATTCATAAAGAGTTATTTATGGAAGCTACTAATGTTAAGAGCCTATAAATCCAGTTGAGGAAGAAATCACTGGAGGAACTGCAGGGGAAGTCAACCAGACAGTAGACAGGAGGAACTGTAGGGGAAGTCAACCAGACAGTAGACAGGAGGAACTGTAGGGGAAGTCAACCAGACAGTAGACAGGAAGAACTGTAGGGGAAGTCAACCAGACAGTAGACAGGAGGAACTGTAGGGGAAGTCAACCAGACAGTAGACAGGAGGAACTGTAGGGGAAGTCAACCAGACAGTAGACAGGAGGAACTGTAGGGGAAGTCAACCAGACAGTAGACAGGAGGAACTGTAGGGGAAGTCAACCAGACAGTAGACAGGAAGAACTGTAGGGGAAGTCAACCAGACAGTAGACAGGAGGAACTGTAGGGGAAGTCAACCAGACAGTAGACAGGAGAAACTGTAGGGGAAGTCAACCAGACAGTAGACAGGAGGAACTGTAGGGGAAGTCAACCAGACAGTAGACAGGAGGAACTGTAGGGGAAGTCAACCAGACAGTAGACAGGAAGAACTGTAGGGGAAGTCAACCAGACAGGAGGATCTGTAGGGGAAGTCAACCAGACAGTAGACAGGAGGAACTGTAGTGGAAGTCAACCAGACAGTAGACAGGAGGAACTGTAGTGGAAGTCAACCAGACAGTAGACAGGAGGAACTGTAGGGGAAGTCAACCAGACAGAAGACAGGAGGAACTGTAGGGGAAGTCAACCAGACAGTAGACAGGAAGAACTGTAGGGGAAGTCAACCAGACAGGAGGAACTGTAGGGGAAGTCAACCAGACAGGAGGAACTGTAGGGGAAGTCAACCAGACAGGAGGAACTGTAGGGGAAGTCAACCAGACAGTAGACAGGAGGAACTGTAGGGGAAGTCAACCAGACAGTAGACAGGAGGAACTGTAGGGGAAGTCAACCAGACAGTAGACAGGAGGAACTGTAGGGGAAGTCAACCAGACAGGAGGAACTGTAGGGGAAGTCAACCCGACAGGAGGAACTGTAGGGGAAGTCAACCAGACAGTAGGAACTGTAGGGGAAGTCAACCAGACAGGAGACACCCAACCAGACAGAGAAGGAAGCCAGGCCTGTGGAAAATCCCTGAAACACAACCTCTTTTTAAATCCTATTTTGGAAATCCTTCTATCACCGTGTAAAATCAGATTGCTTTCTTGATAAGAGAAGCAATACGTTGGGCTATTAGCCCAGTCTACACTGTGATCAATACGTTGGGCTATTAGCCCAGTCTACACTGTGATCTCCATCTCAATTGCAAAAATGGAGATAGGTGTTTTTTGTATTTCTGATTTACAATGTATCATCTTGACCATCAAGTGATATAAAAAAGTATATAAATTGAGCTCAAGTTTAGTTTCAGAGACTCTCATTGGCCCATGCACACAGACAGTAACCAACCCGGTTTCTGGGCTCTAACAACTGAACATATAGAGAGGGGTGGGGCTGGCAGACTGGGTGGCTCCTCCCCCTCCAGGAGAAAAGAGGCGGCCAATCCGGCGGCGGACAGGGCGTGGCCTGACAGAGAGTCCACCAGCGCCCCATTGAACACCTCTGGGACCAGGTAGCGAATCAGCTCCAGGGTCTTCTCCAGGTCGGCGGGCGTGGCATCGTCTACTGCTTCACAGTCACAGGGTTCAGTAACACGTCCCCAACAACATGACATTACTTAGAGTATCACAACACAGTTCGCAGCCTCACGTTTAACACACTAAATAACAACATTCATATCCTGATGTAGACAGAGGTCTAATTGTACCTGGTTTGGACAGGGGCATGACTGGAGGGAACTGCCTTCTGCTGGGACGCAGGGGGCTGGTTAGAGAGAGAGAGAGAGACAGAGAGACAGAGAGACAGAGAGACAGAGAGACAGAGAGACAGAGAGACAGAGAGACAGAGAGACAGAGAGACAGAGAGAGAGAGAGAGAGAGAGAGACAGAGAGACAGAGAGACAGAGAGACAGAGAGACAGAGAGACAGAGAGAGAGAGAGAGAGAGAGAGAGAGAGAGAGAGAGACATATACAAAGGCAACCAGTGAAGAACAAACACAATTGTAAATACAACCTATATTTATTATTTATTTATTTTCCCTTCTGTACTTTAACTATTTGTACATTGTTACAACACTGTATATAGCCATAATATGATATTTGAAATGTTGTTTCCCATGCCAATAAAAGCCCATTGAATTGAATTGACTTGAGCGAGAGACAGGTACGGTAAGTCCTAGAATACCACCATATGAAAAGTGCATTACAGAGAGGGGAATGAAGCTTGTCCTTCCGGTAACGAGTGTTACCTGATGAGCTCCTTGCAGAGAGTAGGCTGTTTCTGGTAGTGACCAAACACCTCAAACACCACAGGCTGTGTCTTGATGTAGTCCACAAAGGATTTGGTGACCTCTACAGCAATCTGTTGAACCAATAAAGACATACGAGCTACCACAGCATATCAAACCATCATAGCGTTCTTGTATTTAATTATTTTTATTTTTTATTTTTTAGGGGGTAGATCAGATGTAATATTGCAGATAGGTTGTGGCTTCCATCAATGGAACTGTTTACATTATTTACAATCCCCCAAATATATTTTTGTGTATATATATTTTCCTTTATTATGTTCCCCTAACCTGTCACGCCCTGGCCATAGAGAGGTTTTTATACTCTATTTTGGTTATGTCGGGGTGTGACTAGGGTGGGCATTCTAGTATCTTTATTTCTATGTTTTCTGTTTCTATGTTTTGGCCGGGTGTGGTTCTTAATCAGGGACAGCTGTCTATCGTTGTCTCTGATTGGGAATCATACTTAGGCAGCCTTTTTCCCACCTGTGTTTTGTGGGTAGTTGTTTTCTGTTTAGTATCTGTTTACCTGACAGAACTGTTCGCTTTCGTTTTGTTACTTTGTTTGAGTGTTTTTGATATTAATAAAAATCATGAACCCTTACCACGCTGTGCTTTGGTCCACTATTCCTTACGACGACGAGCGTTACATAACCCTACCATAACCCTAGTTATCACGATTTTCTTTAACCAATTTTGGTCTTTAATTCAGGGCCGACAGACAAGTTCCTTACTTTCTCCCCTACTTCCATTTTTTGCGGTAATGCTTAAATGAGTTGGTTGTAATTTTAAGTAGAGCAGACATTTCCATATATACTTTTGTGTGATAACTCCATCAGCCCTATTAATGATATAATTTACAAAGATTATACTTTTTTTTTTTAAATCCCCAAAACAATGGCTTCTTCTCAATTAGAATATTTGAATTTAGCCATAATATTTGTTGTTTTATTTGTTCTGTCTTTTCTGGTGGATTAATCTGAAATTGCAACTAACTTTCTATTGCTTGTTTTAAAAATAGAGATATTTTGGAGTGAAAGTGAGAGGTTGTAATCTGTATAAAGGGGAAAAGGCCATTCTTGAACACGGGGTGAGACATTCTTACTAATCTGCATGAGAACCAGTTCAGATTTAAGTATAACTTTTGTATGACTGAAGCCTTTAGTGAGAGGTCTAATGCTTTAATCTTGAATCATTTCTGCCCTCCAAATTCATATTCATTACATAAATAGGCCCGTTTAATTTTGTCTGGCTTACCGTTCCAAATCAAATTGAAACTGTTTTTGCTCTGTTTTCTCTCACATCATGTAAAAGCAGGTCATTAGGTGTAGGCTTTCTTTCAGGATATGAATTCAGACATGTGCCAGAGATAGAGCTGGGTCCCGATGAAGACTGAGGGTGACTAAGGCTCAGTCAAGGGGCCATTTGGTTAAAACCTGCTGCTCTTATTGCTGATGGGAGAAGCTTTTAAGTAAACAGGAGGAGTGAGAGAAGGTGAAGGGGGAAGGGTTCCTCTGTGCTCTCTGGACGGTAAAAGGGGGTATTTATTCCCTTTGTCCTTGTCGTCTGTCGTGGATGTGTTGGTGCATCACTGCTCTATACAATCAATCAATTAAATGTATTTATTAAGCCCTTTTTACATCCGTAAAGTGCTTTACATTAAACAGTAAGCAGGAAGAAATACAGTATATATCTATTGATATGGAAGGCAACAAACTGGACACAAAGTGCCTAAAAAACATATTTAAAACTTCTTCAGGCTCGGGTCTATTTTTCTCAATTTCCGCCTGACTGACGTGCCCAAAGTAAACTGCCTGCTACTCAGGCCCAGAAGCCAGGATATGCATATAATCGGTACCATTGGATAGAAAACACTTTGAATTTGGTAGAAATGTTAAAATAATGTATGAGACTATAACACAATAGATATGGTAGGAGAAAATCCAAAGAAAAAACAACAATAATTTTTTGGGGGGAGAGAGCCCACGCTCTTACAATGGAAATTATGGGGGCACATCCAAATCCAGCTCCCAGATTGCAATTGCTATGGCTTCCACTAGATGTCAACAGTCTGTGTTCAAGGTTTCAGGCTTGTTTCTTCCAATACGAGGAAGAATAATGAGTTTTAGTACTGGGACAGAGTTGGAAAGAGGACGCGTACCTGCTAATATCGCTTTCCTATTGAACATACTTCTTTCTGTATGAAATATTATAGTTTAATTACATTTTAGGGTATCTGAGGATTAAATAGAAACATATTCTGACTTCTTTTAACAGAGTTTAGCAGTAGCTTTTTGGATTCCTTTCTCTGCATGTTGAACGAGTGGATTACTCAAATTGATAGCGCCAACTAAATTGAAAAAGAAAAAAGGATTTTATCTAACAAAACGACACTACATGTTGTAGCTGAGACCCTTTGGATTGCAAATCAGAGGAAGATTTTCAAAAAGTAAGTGAATATTTAATCGCTATTTGTGAATTAATGAAACCTGTGCTGGTTGAAAAATATTTGGATGTGGGGCGCCGTCCTCAAACAATCGCATGGCATTCTTTCGCTGTAAAGCCTACTGTAAATCAGACAATGCAGTTAGATTAACAAGAATTTAAGCTTTTAACCGATATAAGACACTTGTATGTTCCTAAATGTTTAATATCTGTAATTTTATGATCATTTATTTGAATTGCGCGCCCTCCAATTTCACCGGAAGTTGTCGACAGGTGTCCCGCTGGCCTAGCCATCAAGAAACGATGTAAACTGACTTAAAATGACATGGTTAAAAGTGTTTTTAGACGTGCATCTAATAATAAGACCTTGTACTTAGGATGTGTATGATACACACTGAGTGTACAAAAAATTAAGAATACCTTCCTAATATTGAGTTGCAATCCCCCCCACTTTTGCCATCTGAACAGCCTCAACACTACCAACATACAGCTGGCTGGTTATACGCTGTACTGGCAGGATAGAACAGCGGCGTCTAGTAAGACAAGTGGCGGCGGACTATGTGTTTTTGTAAATAACAGCTGGTGTACAATATCTAACCCTCGCCTGAGGTAGAGTATCTCATGATAAGCTGTAGACCACACTATCTACCTAGAGAGTTTTCATCTGTATTCTTCGTAGCTGTCTACATAACACCATGTAGTACCAGACCACCATAGTGCCTGTGCCCAAGAACACTAAGGTAACTTGCCTAAATGACTATCGACCCGTAGCACTCACGTCTGTAGCCGTGAAGTGCTTTGAAAGGTTGGTCATGGCTCACATCAACACCATTATCCCAAAAACCCAAGACCCACTCCAATTAGAATACTGCCCCAACAGATCCACAGATGATGCCATCTCCATTCCACTCCACACTGCCCTTTCTCACCTGGACAAAAGGACCACCTATGTGAGAATACTGTTCATTGACTACAGCTCAGTGTTCAACACCATAGTGCCCTCAAAGCTCATCAATAAGCTAAGGACCCTGGGAATAAACACCTCCCTCTGCAATTGGATCCTAAACTTCCTGACAGGCCGCCCCCAGGTGGTAAGGGTAGGTAACAATACATCCGCCACACTGATTCTCAACATAAGGACCCCTCAGGGGTGCGTGCTCAGTCCCCTCCTGTTCTCCCTGTTCACTCATGATTGCACGGCCAGGCACGACTCCAACACCATCATTAAGTCTGCCGATGACACAACAGTGATAGGCCTGATCACCGACAACGACGAGACAGCCTATAGGGAGGAGAGCAGAGACCTGGCTGTGTGGTGCCACAGGTTGAGAGCTTCAAGTTCCTTGGTGTCCACATCACCAACAAACTAACATGGTCCAAGCACACCAAGACAGTTGTGAAGAGGGCACAACAAAACCTATTCACCCTCAGGAGACTGAAAAGATTTGGCATGGGTCCTCAGATCCTGAATAGGTTCTACAGCTGCACCATCGACAGCTTCCTGAATGGTTGCATCACTGCCTGGTATGGCAACTGCTAGGCCTCCGACCGCAAGGCACTACAGAGGGTAGTGCGAACAGCCCAGTACATCACACATCACCAAGCTTCCTGCCATCCAGGACCTCTATACCAGGTGCTGTCAGAGGAAGGCCCTAAAAATTGTCAAAGACTCCAGCCACCCTAGTCATAGACTGTTCTCTCTGCTACTGCAAGGCAAGCGGTACCGGAGCGCCAATTCTAGGTCCAAGAGGCTTCTAAACAGCTTCTCCCCCAAGCCATAAGACTCCTGAACACCTTATCAAATGGCTACTCTATCCACAGGGATCCTGGCCCATGTTGACTCCAATGCTTCAATGATGCTCCAATGATGTCCTTTGGGTGGTGGACCATTCTTGATACACACAGGAAACTGTTGAGCGTGAAAAACCCAGCAGCGTTGCAGTTCTTGACACAAATCAGTGCGCTTGGCACTGACTACCATACCCACTTAAATCTTTTGTCCTGCCCATTCACCCTCTGAATGGCACACATACACAATCCATGTCTCAACTGTCTCACGGCTTAAAAATCCTTCTTTACAACCTTTTCTCAATAGGGGGTGCTGTTGGCACTTTGTAATAATTTCGTTCCCAAATTAAACTGCCTCGTACTCAATTCTTGCTCGTACAATATGCATATTATTATTACTATTGGATAGAAAACACTCTCTAGTTTCTGAAACCGTTTGAATTATATCTGTGAGTAAAACAGAACTGGAGCTAGAGCAATTTTCTTATGAGGATGTGAGAATGCTGAATTCTGCTGGCTGTTCTGAGATCCGTTTATAAATCTGCCTGTCTTCTATTGGTTGAGATGCACTGCATACGCCTTCCCCTGGATGTCAGCGAATAGTGAGAATTGAAATGGTGTTTCTAGGCAGATCTGAGAGCTTATAAATGGGCTGGCAACGTGGGGTCCGTCCTTTGTCCTCTTCGCTCTGACGCAGAAAGGACCTCTGGCTGTCGTGATAGAAAGCTCCCTTTATAGCCCTTGGATATATCCGGCTCTGTTTTTATTCGATATAGGTGTTAAAGACAACATAATGTTGTTATATTAAACCGAGTTATATCAGTTTATATCATTTTATTGCGATTTTCTGATATTTATTTATGCTGCGTTTTAGGGAGTTGGGCACGTCTTTGCCACATGGCTAATGTTTACTGCTAATTCCAACGTTGAAGGCGACAATCTACAACCGAGCAACGATTCTTTTGGACAAAGGACACCTTGCCCAAGATTCTGATGGGAGCTCATCAAAAAGTAAGAACTATATATGATGTTAATTCGTTGTTCTGTTGAAAAATGTTACACTCATATTCCGCCATGAATCTCAGTGCGGTCTCGCTTTAACGCACGCTGTATGTCGTAGTAACGTTAATTTTAAAAATCTAACACAGCGATTGCATTAAGAACTAATATATCTTTCATTTGCTGTCCAACCTGTATTTTTTAGTCAAGTTTAGGATTAGTTACTGATTAGAATAGGTGCCTCTCCCAAGATTTCTCCCGACGTATTGTTGGCAGTTTGGCTACTTTTCTCATTGTATAACCACGATTTGTGCCGCTAAATATGCACATTTTCGAACAAACTCTATATGTATTGTGTAATATGATGTTATAGGACTGTCATCTGAAGAAGTTTTGAGAAGGTTAGGGAAAAAATTAATATATTTTGCTGGTTTATTCGTTATCGCTATTGTTGGCCTGAATCAATGCTGTTGTGTGGTTGGCTATTGTAGTAAGCTAATATAATGCTATATTGTGTTTTCGCTGTAAAACACTTAAAAAATCTGAAATATTGGCTGGATTCACAAGATCTTTGTCTTTCATTTGCTGTACGCTGTGTATTTTTCAGAAATGTTTTATGATGAGTATTTAGGTAATACACGATGGTCTCTGTAGTTATTCTAGTTGCTTTGGTGAGAGTTGTGATGGTGGCTGCAATGGTAAACTATGATTTATACCTGAAATATGCACATTTTTCTAACAAAACATATGCTATACAATAAATATGTTATCAGACTGTCATCTGATGAAGTTGTTTCTTGGTTAGTGGCTATTTATATCTTTATTTGGTCGAAATTGTGATAGCTACCTATGCAGGAAAAAAATTGTGGGGAAAAAAAGTTGTGTCTTTTGCTATCGTGGTTAGCTAATAGATTTACATATTGTGTCTTCCCTGTAAAACATTTTAAAAATCAGAAATGATGGCTGGATTCACAAGATGTGTATCTTTCATCTGGTGTCTTGGACTTGTGATTTAATGATATTTAGATGCTAGTATTTACTTGTGACACTATGCTAGGCTATGCTAGTCAGCTTTTTTACTGATGGGGGTGCTCCCGGATCCGGGATTGTGACGAAGTAGAAGTTAACCTGTCTCCTCCCTTCCTCTACACTGATCGAAGTGGATTTAAGAAGTGATCCTAGCTTTCACCTGGATTCACCTGGTCAGTCTATGTCATGGAAATTGCAGGTGTTCATACATGGATGTTGGAATATGTTTTGAGAGTATACAAAATACCCCTCCTTTGGCGTGGAGAATTTATTGATTCACGGGCTGCTTAGATCACAGAACAACGTCGGCGTTGAATGGGCCGATGAATCGACCTGGAACCTTTTCCTCAACTGAGCCAATTGCAGCTCTACTGACAAGAGGCCTCACGTCTTCCTGGTTCCAGGACTATAAACTAAACATGTGAACAGCACTCCTTGTGTTCGGACGGCAACCAGACATATGGTCGCTGTCAATTTATGAACAACAAATCAATTCAAGGACACCCCACGAGGGGAAAAATTCTACTTGGACCACAGAAATCCTTTTTTTTCCCAGCTGAAAACTCTTCGGCCCTCTTACCTGTTTGTGACTCTGATTCTGCTGTCTATCATATTAGCACATACTTTTCATTAATCATTCAACTGCTTACATTTTGTACGTGGTAGAAGCCCAGAGGAGGACCTCGCCCTGTGTTCTTCAGAGGCTCTGTGGAAAAGGCCTCGTCATGGCGGTGGATGAAACTGTAGATGATCAGAAAGAGCGAGGAGGGCCTCGTTAGCTATCACTCAGTCTGTTACAATGTCTGATAGACCTAAAGATCTGATAGACCTTACTGAAGAAGAAGAGGCAGAAGAAGAAGAACAACAACAACAACGACTTACTTGAACTGGCAGAAGATGTCAGCGTACTCTGCAGAGATGCTGAAGGCCTGGAGGACCGTCACTCTGAAGGTGAAGATGTTACCTATCCTCAGGTGTTCCAGGGTTCCGTCCAGAGCTCCTCCCTCCAGGTTGGCCTTCAAGGGGCTCTCCAACTCCTCAGGACCGGCTACAGGGAGTTAAAACAGAGACATGAAGACATAGAAGAGACATTGAATGTAGTTATGCTTTCTGTGTTTTCATTATGGCACACTGAGCTATTTCTCTCTGCACTACATCCTTACTTAAAACAACATAGTATAACTTCAGGCAGTTGCTTCACACTGACAAACACACTACCTACCTGTACATAAATACATTTTAGCATTATGCAGATATGAACACACACCAAACACACGTACAGCGCCTTCAGAAGGTATTCACCTGCTTTAACTTTTTTCCACATGTTGTTGTGTTACAGCCTGAATTTAAAACGGATTCAATGTAGATGTTGTGTCATTGGCCTACCCACAATGCCCTGTAATGTCAAAGTCAAATTATGGTTCAAGAAATGTTGACAAATTAATGAAAAATGTAACATTGAAATGTCTTGAGTCAATAAGTATTCAATCCCTTTGTTATAGCAAACCTTAATAAGTCCAGGAGTAAAAAATGGTTAACAAATCACATAATAATTTGACCATGACAGCGCCATGACAGCGCAACACACCAAGGGTGGAACAGTGGCAAAGATACCCACAGGACAAACAGAATAATATTAGTCTGAGGAGAGATTAAATAGCATTAATACAACTGTCTGATAGACACAGACAGTCAGGTACCCACAGGACAAACAGAATAATATTAGTCTGAGGAGAGATTAAATAGCATTAATACAACAAAAAATCATTCTAAACACTCTCTTTTAGTTTACACCAAAGTTAAAACAGATGTATTTTTTTCTTCATAATAAGCAGGAGTAATATTCTTAGCAGATCAGAATGACAGCAGACTGTACTTCTATCCATGTCCCTAAAGACTAACAGAAACAAAAGACACAATTAACTAGAATGGCTTATCTGTGTGCAATAATAGCGTTTAACATGATTTTGAATGACTACTTCAGCTCTGTATCCCACACATATAATTATATGTAAGATCCCTCAGTCGAGCAGTGAAATTTAAAAAACAGAATTCAACCACAACGAACAGGTAGGTTTTCCAATGCCTCGCAAAGAAGGGCACCTATTGGTAAAACAATGAAAAAGCAGATATTGAATATCCCTTAGAGCACAGGTGTCAAACTCATTCCACGGGGGGCCGAGTGTCTGCGGGTTTTCGCTCCTCCCTTGTACTTGATTGATGAATTAACATCACTAATTAGTTAGGAACTCCCCACACCTGGTTGTCTAGGGCTTTATTGAAAGGAAAAACCAAAAACCTGCAGACACTAGGCCCTCCGTGGAATGAGTTTGACACCCCTGCCTTAGAGCATGGTGAAGTTTTTAAATACACTTTGGATGGTGTATCAATACACCCTGTATTATGTATTCCAAAACATGCATCCTGTTTGGAATGAGGCAATAAAAAGTCAAACTGAAAAAAAATGTTGCAAAGAAATACATTTTATGTCTTGAATGCAAAGCGTTATGTTTGGGGCAAATCTAACACAACACATCACTGGGTACCACTTTTCATATTTTCAATCATGGTGGTGACTGCATCATGTTATGGGTATGCTTGTCATCAGCAAGGACTAGGGAGTATTTTAGGAGAAAAATCAACAGAATAAAGCGAAGCACAGGCAAAATCTGAGAGGAAAACCTGGTTGAGTCTGCTTTCCAACCAACACTGGGAGAAAAATTCACCTTTCAGCAGGACAATAGCCTAAAACACACGGCCAAATAAACACTGGAGTTGCTTACCAAAACGACATTGAATGTTCCTGAGTGGCCTAATTACAGTTTTGACTTAAATCGGCTTACAAATCTCTGGCAAGATTTGAAAATGGCTGTCTAGCAATGATCAACAACCAATTTGACAGAGCTTGAAGAATTTGAAAAATAATAATATGCAAATATTGTACAATCCAGGTGTGAAAATCTCTTTGAGACTTACCTGGAAAGACACACAACTGAAATCCCTGCTATTTACGGTGATTCTATCATGTATTGACTCAAGGGTGTGAACACTTATGTAAATTAGATATTCCTGTATTTAAGTTTCAATAAATGTTCAATCATTTCTAAAAACCTGTTTTCACTTTGTCATTATGGGGCATTGTGTGTAGATAGGTGAGATAAAAATCTATTTCATCCATTTTGAGTTCAGGCGGTAACACAACAAAGTGTGGAATAAATCAAGAGGTATGAATACTTCCTGAATACTTCCTGAAGGCTTTCTGAAGGCCACACCCACATACACAGACCACGCCCACGACAGACAGACCACAGCCTCACAGACAGACTCCACACACAGAGTTCTCTACAGCTAATCTCGCGTGTAGAAAAGTTTGACGAGACACCACAGTTTGACGAGACACCACAGCGGCTGAGGAGACACCACAGCGGCTGAGGAGACACCACAACGGCTGAGGAGACACCACAGCGACAGAGCGGCTGAGGAGACTACAGAGCGGCTGAGAAGACTACACAGCAACTGAGGAGACTACACAGCGGCTGGAGAGACTACACAGCGGCTGGAGAGACTACACAGCGGCTGGAGAGACTACACAGCGGCTGGAGAGACTACACAGCGGCTGGAGAGACTACACAGCGGCTGACGAGATTACACAGCGGCTGACGAGATTACACAGCGGCTGAGGAGACTACACAGCAGCTGAGGAGACTGCACAGCGACTGAGGAGACTACACAGCGGCTGAGGAGACTACACAGCGGCTGAGGAGACTACACAGCGGCTGAGGAGACTACACAGCGGCTGAGGAGACTACACAGCGGCTGAGGAGACTACACAGCGGCTGAGGAGACTACACAGCGGCTGAGGAGACTACACAGCGGCTGAGGAGACTACACAGCGGCTGAGGAGACTACACAGCGGCTGAGGAGACTACACAGCGACTGAGGAGACTGCACAGCGGCTGAGGAGACTACACAGCGGCTGGAGAGACTACACAGCGGCTGAGGAGACTACACAGCGGCTGAGGAGACTACACAGCGGCTGAGGAGACTACACAGCTAGTTACCCGCACATGTATTGTTGTTGACTTCATCGGCTGAGGGTCCGATCTCTGAGTTCTGTCCCTCCCCCTCCACGAAACGCAGCTCCTCCTGGGACGCCCCAGTACGGGACAGACCAGCGGGGCACGACTCAGCCTGGAACTGACCACAAGGGACAGCATACAGTTAGCAAAGCTGGAAGAGAAGCTAGCAAACCTAGGAGGTAGTCACTAACTAGCTAGAAGATAGCATACAGTTAGCAGAGATAGAGGGAGTGGCCTAGCCACTGACATTAAAGCTAGAAGACGTAGCATGGAACTGACCACACGGGACAGCATACAGTAAGCAAAGCTAAGGGAGGCAACTAGGTCTCTGTAAAACTAGGGAAGGTACATACAATGATTTATATATACACTAGATGGCTGTTTTGAAGTCACCGTGCCTCCATCTTCGCACGCGTACCCCAATTAGTTGACTGGTCGATTGCTTTGTCGTTAGGTTGTTGGTGGACCGAGATTATTTTAGTCGAGCAGTTATATATAACCAATAACCATTAAATCACTGGGACCAAGCTTCCTGCCATCCAGGACCTCTATACTAGACGGTGTCAGAGGGAAGGCCCAAAAAAAGGGTCAAAGACTCCAGTCGCCCAAGTCATACACTGTTCTCTCTGCTACCGCACGGCAAGCCGTACCGGAGCGCCAAGTCTAGGTCCGAAATGCTCCTTAACAGCTTCTACACCCAAGCCATGAGACTACTAAACAGTTAATCAAATGACCACCCGGACTATTTACATTGACACCCCCCCCTTTTGTTTTTACACTGCTGCCTCCACATTGACTCTGTACCGTAACACCCTGTATATAACCTCCACATTGACTCTGTACCGTAACACCCTGTATATAACCTCCACATTGACTCTGTACCGTAACACCCTGTATATAACCTCCACATTGACTCTGTACCGGTACCCCCTGTATATAACCTCCACATTGACTCTGTACCGTAACACCCTGTATATAGCCTCCACATTGACTCTGTACCGTAACACCCTGTATATAGCCTCCACATTGACTCGGTACCGTAACACCCTGTATATAGCCTCCACATTGACTCGGTACCGTAACACCCTGTATATAACCTCCACATTGACTCTGTACCAGTACCCCCTGTATATAACCTCCACATTGACTCTGTACCGGTACCCCCTGTATATAGCCTCCACATTGACTCTGTACCGTAACACCCTGTATATAACCTCCACATTGACTCTGTACCAGTACCCCCTGTATATAACCTCCACATTGACTATGTATCGGTACCCCCTGTATATAACCTCCACATTGACTCTGTACCGTAACACCCTGTATATAGCCTCCACATTGACTCTGTACCGGTACCCCCTGTATATAGCCTCCACATTGACTCTGTACCGTAACACCCTGTATATAGCCTCCACATTGACTCTGTACCAGTACCCCCTGTATATAGCCTCCACATTGACTCTGTACCGTAACACCCTGTATATAACCTCCACATTGACTCTGTACCAGTACCCCCTGTATATAACCTCCACATTGACTATGTACCGGTACCCCCTGTATATAACCTCCACATTGACTCTGTACCGTAACACCCTGTATATAGCCTCCACATTGACTCTGTACCGGTACCCCCTGTATATAACCTCCACATTGACTCTGTACCGGTACCCCCTGTATATAGCCTCCACATTGACTCTGTACCAGTACCTCCTGTATATAGCCTCCACATTGACTCTGTACCGTAACACCCTGTATATAACCTCCACATTGACTCTGTACCGGTACCCCCTGTATATAACCTCCACATTGACTCTGTACCAGTACCCCCTGTATATAGCCTCCACATTGACTCTGTACCGGTACCCCCTGTATATAGCCTCCACATTGACTCTGTACCGTAATACCCTGTATATAACCTCCACATTGACTCTGTACCGGTACCCCCTGTATATAGCCTCCACATTGACTCTGTACCGGTACCCCCTGTATATAGCCTCCACATTGACTCTGTACCGTAACACCCTGTATATAACCTCCACATTGACTCTGTACCGGTACCCCCTGTATATAACCTCCACATTGACTCTGTACCAGTACCCTCTGTATATAGCCTCCACATTGACTCTGTACCGGTACCCCCTGTATATAGCCTCCACATTGACTCTGTACCGGTACCCCCTGTATATAGCCTCCACATTGACTCTGTACCGTAATACCCTGTATATAACCTCCACATTGACTCTGTACCGGTACCCCCTGTATATAACCTCCACATTGACTCTGTACCGTAACACCCTGTATATAGCCTCCACATTGACTCTGTACCGGTACCACCCTGTATATAGCCTCCACATTGACTCTGTACCGGTACCCCCTGTATATAACCTCCACATTGACTCTGTACCGGTAACCCCTGTATATAGCCTCCACATTGACTCTGTACCGGTACCACCCTGTATATAGCCTCCACATTGACTCTGTACCGGTACCCCCCTGTATATAGCCTCCACATTGACTCTGTACCGTAACACCCTGTATATAACCTCCACATTGACTCTGTACCGGTACCCCCTGTATATAGCCTCCACATTGACTCTGTACCGGTACCACCCTGTATATAGCCTCCACATTGACTCTGTACCGGTACCCCCTGTATATAGCCTCCACATTGACTCTGTACCGTAATACCCCTGTATATAACCTCCACATTGACTCTGTACCGGTACCCCCTGTATATAACCTCCACATTGACTCTGTACCGGTACCCCCTGTATATAGCCTCCACATTGACTCTGTACCGGTACCCCCTGTATATAGCCTCCACATTGACTCTGTACCGGTACCCCCTGTATATAACCTCCACATTGACTCTGTACCGGTACCCCCTGTATATAACCTCCACATTGACTCTGTACCGGTACCCCCTGTATATAGCCTCCACATTGACTCTGTACCGGTACCCCCTGTATATAGCCTCCACATTGACTCTGTACCGTAACCCCCTGTATATAGCCTCCACATTGACTCTGTACCGTAATACCCCCTGTATATAACCTCCACATTGACTCTGTACTGGTACCCCCTGTATATAACCTCCACATTGACTCTGTACCGGTACCCCCTGTATATAACCTCCACATTGACTCTGTACCGGTACCCCCTGTAGATAACCTCCACATTGACTCTGTACCGGTACCCCCTGTAGATAACCTCCACATTGACTCTCTACCGGTACCCCCTGTATATAGCCTCCACATTGACTCTGTACCGTAATACCCTGTATATAACCTCCACATTGTTTTTGTTGTTTTTTACTTTAGTTTTTTAGTAATATTTTCTTAACTTTATTTTTTAAACTGTATTGTTTGAAAGGTGTACATAGTTACATTAGCAGAACACTTATTATTTAAAAGGTTGTATATTCTACATGGACCT
>NC_074678.1:10169337-10171837 GCF_029448725.1 Salvelinus fontinalis
AGCTATAATCTTTGTAATACCATATTGTGTCTTGCTGTCAAGGATAACATTTCCAAAGTGCCAAAGAGGCGGGTAGACATTTAAGGGGTAAAAGGGCGGTAGAAAAGGTAGGCTTACGACAACATTGGTGAGGTGCAAAGAAGGCATGCTCAGGACAAAAAGATGAGAACCAAAAAAAAAAGAAGCTTTTGCCTTCTTTAACTCAAATGAATTGAAAAACAAATCAAGCAGAAATCCTCATAATACAGAACATGGCTAAAAGCTTGAACTAACAGTCAACAGCTTGAAATAAGTAACGTTAAAAAAACGAAGAATGACACCCATGAATTTAACAAAAACAAACCCACTCCCCACAGGAAGTGGACTGCTGGTTTGTGCAAAAACAAAAAAAGGGAACCAATGTAAAAATAAATAAATAATAATGTTAAAAAATAAAGAATAATGTGCTCTGGCATGCCTAAAAGAGATAGCTGTGGTAGAAACTAGCTCTTTCATCTTGAGAAATTGCGTTTTCCTAAATCACTTCCTGAATCAGTTGCTTCACATGAATCAATTGATGATTCATTTATATTTATTATCAAGAGAACATTCGTGACATGGCAAGGACATCTAGCCGCGAGTGGCTGCTGTGCTATGTCGTGCAGAAACAAAAACAGATATCAGAAGATATATGAGATATGTTCTTAGTTCAGATACTGGTCTCCTGATAAAAGACATACAAAACAAGGTGAGACAAACACCTCAAGCATTCGTTGAGCAACAACTTTGCTTGGATCACTACTAAAGCAAAGTGGCACGAATGGATCCACCAACGTGTACAGGGCAGGGTCATCACCAGTGTCAAGAAAGAGCATCCATCCCTGACCTGTGTGCATAAAGGTATGCTATGACAGTAACATAAAGTAGAAGGTGTGCTATGACAGTAACATAAAGCTGAAGGTATGATGTGACAGTAACATAAAGCTGAAGGTGTGATGTGACAGTAACATAAAGCTGAAGGTATGATGTGACAGTAATATAAAGCTGAAGGTGTGATGTGACAGTAACATAAAGCTGAAGGTGTGATGTGACAGTAATATAAAGCTGAAGGTGTGATGTGACTAATATAAAGCTGAAGGTGTGATGTGACAGTAACATAAAGCTGAAGGTGTGATGTGACAGTAATATAAAGCTGAAGGTATGATGTGACAGTAACATAAAGCTGAAGGTGTGATGTGACAGTAACATAAAGCTGAAGGTGTGATGTGACTAATATAAAGCTGAAGGTGTGATGTGACAGTAACATAAAGCTGAAGGTATGATGTGACAGTAACATAAAGCTGAAGGTATGATGTGACAGTAACATAAAGCTGAAGGTGTGATGTGACAGTAATATAAAGCTGAAGGTGTGATGTGACAGTAACATAAAGCTGAAGGTGTGATGTGACTAATATAAAGCTGAAGGTGTGATGTGACAGTAACATAAAGCTGAAGGTATGATGTGACAGTAACATAAAGCTGAAGGTGTGATGTGACAGTAACATAAAGCTGAAGGTGTGATGTGACAGTAATATAAAGCTGAAGGTGTGATGTGACAGTAATATAAAGCTGAAGGTGTGATGTGACTAATATAAAGCTGAAGGTGTGATGTGACAGTAACATAAAGCTGAAGGTGTGATGTGACAGTAATATAAAGCTGAAGGTATGATGTGACAGTAACATAAAGCTGAAGGTGTGATGTGACAGTAATATAAAGCTGAAGGTATGATGTGACTAACGTAAAGCTGAAGGTGTGATGTGACAGTAACATAAAGCTGAACGTATGATGTGACTAATATAAAGCTGAAGGTATGATGTGACAGTAACATAAAGCTGAAGGTGTGCTATGACAGTAACATAAAGCTGAAGGTATGATGTGACTAACGTAAAGCTGAAGGTGTGATGTGACAGTAATATAAAGCTGAAGGTGTGATGTGACAGTAACATAAAGCTGAAGGTGTGATGTGACAGTAACATAAAGCTGAAGGTATGATGTGACAGTAACATAAAGCTGAAGGTGTGATGTGACTAATATAAAGCTGAAGGTATGATGTGACAGTAACATAAAGCTGAAGGTGTGATGTGACAGTAATATAAAGCTGAGGGTATGATGTGACAGTAACATAAAGCTGAAGGTATGATGTGACAGTATAATAAAGCTGAAGGTGTGATGTGACAGTAATATAAAGCTGAAGGTGTGATGTGACAGTAATATAAAGCTGAAGGTGTGATGTGACAGTAACATAAAGCTGAAGGTGTGATGTGACAGTAACATAAAGCTGAAGGTGTGATGTGACAGTAATATAAAGCTGAAGGTGTGATGTGACAGTAACATAAAGCTGAAGGTGTGATGTGACAGTAACATAAAGCTGAAGGTATGATGTGACAGTAACATAAAGCTGAAGATGTGATGTGACAGTAACATAAAGCTGAAGGTATGATGTGACAGTAACATAAAGCTGAAGGTATGATGTGACAGTAA
>NC_074678.1:10174337-10179337 GCF_029448725.1 Salvelinus fontinalis
CTGCTGGGGAGCTGTAGAAAACCTGTCTTTACAGAAGGCTTTGAGGTACACTACATGGCTAAAAGTATGTGGACACTTGCTCTCATTCCAAAATCATGGGCATTAATATGGAGTTGGTCCCCCCCTTTCGCTGCTATAACAGCCTCCACTCTTCTGAGAAGGCTTTCCACCAGATGTTGGAACATTGCTACGGGGTCTTGCTTCCATTCAGCCACAAGAGCATTAGTGAGGTCGGGCACTGATGTTGGGCGATTAGGCCTGGCTCACAGTCGGCCTTACAATTCATCCCAAAGGTGTCCAATGGAGTTGAGGTCAGGGCTCTGTGCAGGCCAGTCAAGTTCTTCCACACCGATCTCAACAAAGCATTTCTGTATGGACCTCGTTTGTGTATTGTCATGCTGAAACAGCAAAGAGCCTTCCCCAAACTGTTGCCACAAAGTTGGAAGCACAGAATCGTCTAGAACAGGGGTGTCAAACTCATTCCACGGAGGGCCTTGTGTCTGCAGGTTTTTGGTTTTTCCTTTCAATAAAGCCCTAGACAACCAGGTGTGGGGAGTTCCTAACTAATTAGTGATGTTAATTCATCAATCAAGTACAAGGGAGGAACGAAAACCCGCAGACACTCGGCCCTCCGTGGAATGAGTTTGACACCTGTGGTCTAGAATGTCATTGTATGCTGTCACGTTAAGATTTCCCTTCACTGGAATTAAGGGGCCTATTCCAAACCATGAAAAACAGCCCCAGACCATTATTCCTCCTCCACCAAACTTTACAGTTAGCACTATGCATTTGGGGTCGGTATTGTTCTCCTGGCATCCACCAAACCCAGATTTGTCCGTCGGACTGCCAGAAAGTGCGATTCATCCCTCCAGAGAACGCGTTTCCACTGCTCCAGAGTCGAGTCCAATGGCGGTGAGCTTTACTCCAGCCGACGCTTGACATTGTGCATGGTGATCTTAGGCTTGTGTGCGGCTGCTCAGCCATGGAAACCCATTTCATGAAGCTCCCGACGAACAGTTATTGTGCTGACGTTGCTTCCAGAGGCAGTTTGGAACTCGGTAGTGTTGCAACCGAGGACAGACAATTTTTGCCCTTCAGCACTCGGCGGTCCCATTCTGTGAACTTGTGTGGCCTACCACTTCGTGGCTAAGCTGTTGTTGCTCCTAGACATTTCCACTTCACAATAACAGCACTTATAGTTTACCAGGATAGATGGAACGGTATCAGCAGGGCATAACTTTAATGAACTGACATGTTGGAAAGTTGGTATCCTATGACGGTGCCACGTTGAAAAGTAACTGAGCTCTTCAGTAAGGCCATTCTAATGCCATTGTATGTCTATGGAGATTGCATGGCTGTGTGCTCGATTTTATACACCTGTCAGCAACTGGTGTGGCTGAAATAGCACCGAATCCACTAATTTGAATTGATGTCCACATACTTTTGTATAAATAGTGTATCTCAGTAAACATCGGACTGGAGGCTTACTCATTCAGGAGAACGACATGTCATGTGAGACTTTCTTCATGCTGTTCTTGGACCCGTGCATTAAGAGTCTCTCGGTCAAAAGAACGTTCTCGAGAGACGTGTGGCGAGAGGAGGCAGGCTCATAGTAACGGCTGGAATGGAGTGCCTGGAACGGTATCAGACACATGGAAACAACGTGTTTGGTGTCTCTGATACCGTTCCATGTCTTCCTTCCCAGCCGTTACCGTGAGCCTGCCTCCCTCCCGTTACCGTGAGCCTGCCTCCCTCCCGTTACCGTGAGCCTGCCTCCCTCCCGTTACTGTGAGCCTGCCTCCCTCCCGTTACTGTGAGCCTGCCTCCCTCCCGTTACCGTGAGCCTGCCTCCCTCCCGTTACTGTGAGCCTGCCTCCCTCCCGTTACCGTGAGCCTGCCTCCCTCCCGTTACCGTGAGCCTGCCTCCCTCCCGTTACTGTGAGCCTGCCTCCCTCCCGTTACTGTGAGCCTGCCTCCCTCCCGTTACCGTGAGCCTGCCTCCCTCCCGTTACTGTGAGCCTGCCTCCCTCCCGTTACCGTGAGCCTGCCTCCCTCCCGTTACCGTGAGCCTGCCTCCCTCCCGTTACTGTGAGCCTGCCTCCTCTCACCACACATCTCTGTCTCTCAAATGAACCTTGTTGTAGCTAAGTGGGATTTTCAATTCATTTGGCAGTGTGCCTGTGGACTGGGGTCAGTGATTCCTTTCTAATTGGTCCTGACTGTATTTGATCCCATCTTTGGTCCTCAAACATGCTTTGACCATGCTGTCTGACAATGCTCTGAGCATGTTGTCTGACCATGCTTTGACTATACTGTCTGACCATGCTGTCTGACCATGCTTTGACCATGCTTTGACCATGCTTTGACCATGCTCTGACCATGCTGTCTGACCATGCTGTCTGACCATGCTGTCTGACCATGCAGTCAGACCATGCAGTCATGTACTGTACCTGCCAACCAGACGGAACCAGGGGAAGCGGTCGTAGAAGGGGTCTCCTCCAGTCATGATGTTCTCACAGTCTTCTATGGTGCTGCTGGGAACCTCTGCTGCTCTGTCATACATCTCTCTCATCAGGTCCAGACGCTGCCTGCAGGGGGAGCCAGACAGCAACACAGGACAACATCAGAATAGAGCATAGAGGTAGAGGTAGAGAGAGAGTGCCGTCACAGCAGCATGATGTGTGTCCTGCTGCCACAAGAAAAGGGAAACTAGTGAAGAACAAACACCATTGTAAATACAGCGCATAATTATTTTTTATTTATTTTCCCTTTTGTACTTTAACTATTTGTACATTGTTACAACACTGTATATAGACATAATATGAGAGAGCGAGAGCGGGAGAGAGGGATAGAGGGGTAGAGAGAGAGAGAGAGAGAGAGGGAGAGACAGAGAGAGGGATAGAGAGAGGGAGGGAGAGAGAGAGGGATAGAGGGGTAGAGGGGTAGAGAGAGAGAGAGATGGAGAGACAGAGAGAGGGATAGAGAGAGAGAGGGAGAGAGGGAGGGAGAGAGAGAGGGATAGAGGGAGAGAGAGAGGGTTAGAGAGAGAGAGAGAGGGATAGAGAGAGAGGGATAGAGAGAGAGAGGGAGAGAGAGGGATAGAGGGAGAGAGAGAGAGGGTTAGAGAGAGGGAGAGAGGGGTAGAGAGAGGGAGAGAGAGAGAGAAAGAGAGAGAGAGAGGGATAGAGAGAGAGAGGGAGAGAGAGAGAGGGTTAGAGAGAGAGAGGGGTAGAGAGAGGGAGAGAAAGAGAGAGAGGGTTAGAGAGAGGGAGACAGAGAGAGGGTTAGAGAGAGAGAGGGAGAGAGAGAGAGGGTTAGAGAGAGAGAGGGGTAGAGAGAGGGAGAGAAAGAGAGAGAGGGTTAGAGAGAGGGAGACAGAGAGAGGGGGGGGGGGAGAGCGAGAGGGAGAGAGAGAAATACATATAACAATATATCTAGATAAATCGGAGATCTGTTTTAGATTAAATGATCTCAATACTACGCTCCTGATAATGTAAAACCGGACCCACAATTACTGTAACATATAGTTCATTATCAGTTGTGCCTGGGATCTGGCCTAGTGCTGGTTATATTCTACAGTACCTGAGCTTCTCTAGGGTCCAGCAGTGTGTGGCCCCATTCTTCTGGTCCTGTACCTCCACAGCTACAATGGTCCTGGGGAACGGGCGGGTCGCTCTGTCCTTGGCTGCCTCAGGGGGCAGCAGTTCAGTGGGCAGAGGGGAGTACAGGGTATCGGTCAGCAGCACAAACTGGAACTGGACCTAGAGGAGGGGGGGGGGGGGGGTCAAATCTGGGTTCAAATAGTATTGCTTTCTTTCAAAAACTTCAGCAGTGCTCAATTGAGCTTGCCCGGTACAATAGAACCAATGAAATAGTCCGAAAAATGCAAACCCCACCCCCATCTGGCACTTTAGACAGGCTCAATCAAACACTTCAAGTAAAAACAAAACTTTATAAACCCAGATCTGGGACAGTTATGCTTCTGTCATGACTCTCTCTCCTTGGTGAGGATCAAAATAACCCATCAGCTAGGCAAATGTTTGAGGATAGCCACAGGAGAGGAGAGGAGAGGAGAGGAGAGGAGAGGAGAGGAGAGGAGAGGACTAGAGAGGAGAGGAGAGGAGAGGAGATGGGGGACTTTGGCCTGTTTTATGACTTAAATACCTTGCAGAAACTATCCCCCACTCTGCAGAAATGGAAGGCTGAAAATCCTTTGTTTACACAGAGAGACTTTGCCCCTAAAAAACTCCAACATACAAAAGTGGATAATGAAGAACAATCCTGTCAAAGTTTATTATTTTGTGATATCATTAAGGATGGTATAACTAAATAACTGTATCTCTGAGGTTGTACACATTCTAGTTGTAAGGTTTGCATCTAAATGTTGTAATAAATATATGATTAAGTACGAAACTACTTTTGTGAAGATGATTTTAAGCCTTCTAAATGAGATAATGGCTTTTTATATAAACCTATGCCAAGTCAGTAACCACGCCCACGTGAACGCAGACATTATGTCGGCGTGACAGAATGCCCCTTTGGCCAGAGTGGTTAAGAGGACTCGCTAACAAAATGTACATTAAACCAGCGTGAGCTGAACTTTACGAAATGGTAGGAACCTATGAAAAACTAGACCAAAACTGCCGGGTTGCTGCCGGTGTGTAAAGTGGTCCTAGCTGTACCCTGAATAATCAACCATTGAGACCAGACAGCGTGGAGCGGCTGAAAATTGTGAGACTAGAGAACGTGAGGACGTGGTCCACACGTTGAAATGATTAAAACTACAAGACCAGAAAGAAGACCCTCTGAAACTCTCGACGAGCGACGAAGGTGAAGACTAGACCAAACATTCTCAGTCTGCAGCTGGGTATTGTGAAGTAGTCTAGAACAATTGACCAAGACGAGAGAACCCTCTCACCACGGTGTGATAACACCTCTGATGTATCCATTCTAACGAACACTCCAGAACAAAAGAAGCCTACAACTAAGAAGGACATGGT